>NW_023590254.1:5000-59389 GCF_901709675.1 Syngnathus acus
CAATGTGTTTTTTTTTTCTTTTTACGGATAAAGACTGCTGCTTTGAGTTCACAGGGAGCCAGCCTCTTTATTCACTGTACATAGTCTGCTCTCTAGCGGTAAAAGACGTGAACTACAATGCTATGGATGACGCCACACAATATAGATTTGAAACTCGGGTTATAGTTTCAATGTCGGATGTTCTATACGAGCTGAGCACGTTTTCTAGTAAAAAGCGCTCTTGGGTGCTTCAGAGTGCCGAGTTTATCACTGCGCATGCAGAAATGACCACCTGCAACGTTTGGTTTATGTTTTATAAGCATTTTTAGTTTTATTGCTTAAATCGCATTTTCTCGATGAGCTGAGCCCGTTTTCTGGATGGTGCCTCTCCCGTCACTCTGGTTAGGTTGGCAAAGTAAAAAGCGCTCTTGGGTGCTTCAGAGTGCCGAGTTTATCACTGCACATGAAGAAATGACCACCTGCAACGTTTGGTTTATGTTTTATGAGCATTTTTAATTGTATTGCTTAGAGCGCATTTTCTCGACGAGCTGAGCACGTTTTCTAGTTAAAAGCGCTCTTGGGTGCTTCAGAGTGCCGAGTTTATCACTGCGCATGCAGAAATGACCACCTGCAACGTTTGGTTTATGTTTTATAAGCATTTTTAGTTTTATTGCTTAAATCGCATTTTCTCGACGAGCTGAGCACGTTTTCTGGATGGTGCCTCTCCCGTCACTCTGGTTAGGTTGGCATAGTAAAAAGCGCTCTTGGGGGCTTCAGAGTGCCCAGTTTATCACTGCGCATGCAGAAATGACCACCTGCAACGTTTGGTTTATGTTTTATAAGCATTTTTAGTTTTATTGCTTAAATCGCATTTTCTCGACGAGCTGAGCACGTTTTCTGGATGGTGCCTCTCCCGTCACTCTGGTTAGGTTGGCAAAGTAAAAAGCGCTCTTGGGTGCTTCAGAGTGCCGAGTTTATCACTGCACATAAAGAAATGACCACCTGCAACGTTTGGTTTATGTTTTATGAGCATTTTTAATTGTATTGCTTAGAGCGCATTTTCTCGACGAGCTGAGCACTATTTCTAGTAAAAAGCGCTCTTGGGTGCTTCAGAGTGCCGAGTTTATCACTGCGCATGCAGAAATGACCACCTGCAACGTTTGGTTTATGTTTTATAAGCATTTTTTGTTTTATTGCTTAAATCGCATTTTCTCGACGAGCTGAGCACGTTTTCTGGATGGTGCCTCTCCCGTCACTCTGGTTAGGTTGGCATAGTAAAACAGTGCTCTTGGGGGCTTCAGAGTGCCCAGTTTATCACTGCGCATGCAGAAATGACCACCTGCAACGTTTGGTTTATGTTTTATAAGCATTTTTAGTTTTATTGCTTAAATCGCATTTTCTCGATGAGCTGAGCCCGTTTTCTGGATGGTGCCTCTCCCGTCACTCTGGTTAGGTTGGCAAAGTAAAAAGCGCTCTTGGGTGCTTCAGAGTGCCGAGTTTATCACTGCACATGAAGAAATGACCACCTGCAACGTTTGGTTTATGTTTTATGAGCATTTTTAATTGTATTGCTTAGAGCGCATTTTCTCGACGAGCTGAGCACGTATTTCTAGTTAAAAGCGCTCTTGGGTGCTTCAGAGTGCCGAGTTTATCACTGCGCATGAAGAAATGACCACCTGCAACGTTTGGTTTATGTTTTATAAGCATTTTTAATTTTATTGCTTAAATCGCATTTTCTCGACGAGCTGAGCACGTTTTCTGGATGGTGCCTCTCCCGTCACTCTGGTTAGGTTGGCAGAGTAAAAAGTGCTCTTGGGGGCTTCAGAGTGCCCAGTTTATCACTGCGCATGCAGAAATGACCACCTGCAACGTTTGGTTTATGTTTTATAAGCATTTTTAGTTTTATTGCTTAAATCGCATTTTCTCGACGAGCTGAGCACGTTTTCTGGATGGTGCCTCTCCCGTCACTCTGGTTAGGTTGGCATAGTAAAAAGCGCTCTTGGGGGCTTGAGAGTGCCGAGTTTATCACTGCGCATGAAGAAATGACCACCTGCAACGTTTGGTTTATGTTTTATAAGCATTTTTAATTGTATTGCTTAGAGCGCATTTTCTCGACGAGCTGAGCACGTATTTCTAGTAAAAAGCGCTCTTGGGTGCTTCAGAGTGCCGAGTTTATCACTGCGCATGCAGAAATGACCACCTGCAACGTTTGGTTTATGTTTTATAAGCATTTTTTGTTTTATTGCTTAAATCGCATTTTCTCGACGAGCTGAGCACGTTTTCTGGATGGTGCCTCTCCCGTCACTCTGGTTAGGTTGGCATAGTAAAACAGTGCTCTTGGGGGCTTCAGAGTGCCCAGTTTATCACTGCGCATGCAGAAATGACCACCTGCAACGTTTGGTTTATGTTTTATAAGCATTTTTAGTTTTATTGCTTAAATCGCATTTTCTCGATGAGCTGAGCACGTTTTCTGGATGGTGCCTCTCCCGTCACTCTGGTTAGGTTGGCAAAGTAAAAAGCGCTCTTGGGTGCTTCAGAGTGCCGAGTTTATCACTGCACATGAAGAAATGACCACCTGCAACGTTTGGTTTATGTTTTATGAGCATTTTTAATTGTATTGCTTAGAGCGCATTTTCTCGACGAGCTGAGCACGTTTTCTAGTAAAAAAGCGCTCTTGGGTGCTTCAGAGTGCCGAGTTTATCACTGCACATGAAGAAATGACCACCTGCAACGTTTGGTTTATGTTTTATGAGCATTTTTAATTGTATTGCTTAGAGCGCATTTTCTCGACGAGCTGAGCACGTTTTCTAGTTGAAAGCGCTCTTGGGTGCTTCAGAGTGCCGAGTATATCACTGCACATGAAGAAATGACCACCTGCAACGTTTGGTTTATGTTTTATAAGCATTTTTAATTTTATTGCTTAAATCGCATTTTCTCGACGAGCTGAGCACGTTTTCTGGATGGTGCCTCTCCCGTCACTCTGGTTAGGTTGGCATAGTAAAAAGTGCTCTTGGGGGCTTCAGAGTTCCCAGTTTATCACTGCGCATGCAGAAATGACAACCTGCAACGTTTGGTTTATGTTTTATAAGCATTTTTAGTTTTATTGCTTAAATCGCATTTTCTCGATGAGCTGAGCACGTTTTCTGGATGGTGCCTCTCCCGTCACTCTGGTTAGGTTGGCAAAGTAAAAAGCGCTCTTGGGTGCTTCAGAGTGCCGAGTTTATCACTGCGCATGAAGAAATGACCACCTGCAACGTTTGGTTTATGTTTTATGAGCATTTTTAATTGTATTGCTTAGAGCGCATTTTCTCGACGAGCTGAGCACGTTTTCTAGTTAAAAGCGCTCTTGGGTGCTTCAGAGTGCCGAGTTTATCACTGCGCATGAAGAAATGACCACCTGCAACGTTTGGTTTATGTTTTATAAGCATTTTTTGTTTTATTGCTTAAATCGCATTTTCTCGACGAGCTGAGCACGTTTTCTGGATGGTGCCTCTCCCGTCACTCTGGTTAGGTTGGCATAGTAAAAAGTGCTCTTGGGGGCTTGAGAGTGCCCAGTTTATCACTGCGCATGCAGAAATGACCACCTGCAACGTTTGGTTTATGTTTTATAAGCATTTTTAGTTGTATTGCTTAGAGCGCATTTTCTCGACGAGCTGAGCACGTTTTCTAGTTAAAAGCGCTCTTGGGTGCTTCAGAGTGCCGAGTTTATCACTGCGCATGCAGAAATGACCACCTGCAACGTTTGGTTTATGTTTTATAAGCATTTTTGGTTTTATTGCTTAAATCGCATTTTCTCGACGAGCTGAGCACGTTTTCTGGATGGTGCCTCTCCCGTCACTCTGGTTAGGTTGGCATAGTAAAAAGTGCTCTTGGGGGCTTCAGAGTGCCCAGTTTATCACTGCGCATGCAGAAATGACCACCTGCAACGTTTGGTTTATGTTTTATAAGCATTTTTAATTGTATTGCTTAGAGCGCATTTTCTCGACGAGCTGAGCACGTTTTCTAGTAAAAAGCGCTCTTGGGTGCTTCAGAGTGCCGAGTTTATCACTGCGCATGCAGAAATGACCACCTGCAACGTTTGGTTTATGTTTTATAAGCATTTTTTGTTTTATTGCTTAAATCGCATTTTCTCGACGAGCTGAGCACGTTTTCTGGATGGTGCCTCTCCCGTCACTCTGGTTAGGTTGGCATAGTAAAAAGTGCTCTTGGGGGCTTCAGAGTGCCCAGTTTATCACTGCGCATGCAGAAATGACCACCTGCAACGTTTGGTTTATGTTTTATAAGCATTTTTAGTTTTATTGCTTAAATCGCATTTTCTCGACTGAGCTGAGCACGTTTTCTGGATGGTGCCTCTCCCGTCACTCTGGTTAGGTTGGCAAAGTAAAAAGCGCTCTTGGGTGCTTCAGAGTGCCGAGTTTATCACTGCACATGAAGAAATGACCACCTGCAACGTTTGGTTTATGTTTTATGAGCATTTTTAATTGTATTGCTTAGAGCGCATTTTCTCGACGAGCTGAGCACGTATTTCTAGTTAAAAGCGCTCTTGGGTGCTTCAGAGTGCCGAGTTTATCACTGCGCATGCAGAAATGACCACCTGCAACGTTTGGTTTATGTTTTATAAGCATTTTTAATTTTATTGCTTAAATCGCATTTTCTCGACGAGCTGAGCACGTTTTCTGGATGGTGCCTCTCCCGTCACTCTGGTTAGGTTGGCATAGTAAAAAGCGCTCTTGGGGGCTTCAGAGTGCCCAGTTTATCACTGCGCATGCAGAAATGACCACCTGCAACGTTTGGTTTATGTTTTATAAGCATTTTTAGTTTTATTGCTTAAATCGCATTTTCTCGACGAGCTGAGCACGTTTTCTGGATGGTGCCTCTCCCGTCACTCTGGTTAGGTTGGCAAAGTAAAAAGCGCTCTTGGGTGCTTCAGAGTGCCGAGTTTATCACTGCACATAAAGAAATGACCACCTGCAACGTTTGGTTTATGTTTTATGAGCATTTTTAATTGTATTGCTTAGAGCGCATTTTCTCGACGAGCTGAGCACTATTTCTAGTAAAAAGCGCTCTTGGGTGCTTCAGAGTGCCGGGTTTATCACTGCGCATGCAGAAATGACCACCTGCAACGTTTGGTTTATGTTTTATAAGCATTTTTAATTGTATTGCTTAGAGCGCATTTTCTCGACGAGCTGAGCACGTTTTCTAGTTAAAAGCGCTCTTGGGTGCTTCAGAGTGCCGAGTTTATCACTGCGCATGCAGAAATGACCACCTGCAACGTTTGGTTTATGTTTTATAAGCATTTTTTGTTTTATTGCTTAAATCGCATTTTCTCGACGAGCTGAGCACGTTTTCTGGATGGTGCCTCTCCCGTCACTCTGGTTAGGTTGGCAAAGTAAAAAGCGCTCTTGGGTGCTTCAGAGTGCCGAGTTTATCACTGCACATGAAGAAATGACCACCTGCAACGTTTGGTTTATGTTTTATGAGCATTTTTAATTGTATTGCTTAGAGCGCATTTTCTCGACGAGCTGAGCACGTTTTCTAGTTAAAAGCGCTCTTTGGTGCTTCAGAGTGCCGAGTTTATCACTGCGCATGAAGAAATGACCACCTGCAACGTTTGGTTTATGTTTTATAAGCATTTTTTGTTTTATTGCTTAAATCGCATTTTCTCGACGAGCTGAGCACGTTTTCTGGATGGTGCCTCTCCCGTCACTCCGGTTAGGTTGGCATAGTAAAAAGTGCTCTTGGGGGCTTCAGAGTGCCCAGTTTATCACTGCGCATGCAGAAATGACCACCTGCAACATTTGGTTTATGTTTTATAAGCATTTTTAGTTTTATTGCTTAAATCGCATTTTCTCGATGAGCTGAGCACGTTTTCTGGATGGTGCCTCTCCCGTCACTCTGGTTAGGTTGGAAAAGTAAAAAGCGCTCTTGGATGCTTCAGAGTGCCGAGTTTATCACTGCACATGAAGAAATGACCACCTGCAACGTTTGGTTTATGTTTTATGAGCATTTTTAATTGTATTGCTTAGAGTGCATTTTCTCGACGAGCTGAGCACGTTTTCTAGTAAAAAGCGCTCTTGGGTGCTTCAGAGTGCCGAGTTGAGTGCGTGGTTTAGCGTCCGCCCCCGGTCCCTTATGGGACACTATTTGGCCCGCGGACCTGCTGGCGGGAGCTCCGTGAAAGCCTGTCCGCCCTCCGAGCACTCCTGCCGGGCGTGGGTTAGAGACCGCGCCCGGTCACTTATGGGACCCTAATTGGCCCGCGGTCCGGCTGGCGGTACCTCCGTGAATGCCTATCCGCCCTCCGAGCACTCCTGCCGGGCCTGAGTTAGAGACCGCGCCCGGTCACTTATGGGACCCTAAATGGCCCGCGGACCAGCTGGCGGTACAACCGTGAAAGCCTATCCGCCCTCCGAGCACCCCTGCCGGGCGTGAGTTCGAGACCGCGCCCGGTCACTTATGGGACCCTAAATGGCCCGCGGACCGGCTGGCGGTACCTTCGTGAAAGCCTATTCGCCCTCCGAGCACTCCTGCCGGTCGTGAGTTAGAGACCGCGCCCGGTCCCTTATGGGACCCTAAATGGCCCGCGGACCGGCTGGCGGGACCTCCGTGAATGCCTATCCGCCCTCCGAGCACTCCTGCCGGGCCTGAGTTAGAGACCGCGCCCGGTCATGTATGGGACCCTGAATGGCCCGCGGACCGGCTGGCGGGATCTCCGTGAATGCCTATCCGCCCTCCGAGCACTCCTGCCGGGCCTGAGTTAGAGACTGCGCCCGGTCATGTATGGGACCCTGAATGGCCCGCGGACCGGCTGGCGGGACCTCCGTGAATGCCTATCCGCCCTCCGAGCACTGCTGCCGGGCCTGAGTTAGAGACCGCGCCCGGTCATGTATGGGACCCTGAATGGCCCGCGGACCGGCTGGCGGGACCTCCGTGAATGCCTATCCGCCCTCCGAGCACTCCTGCCGGGCCTGAGTTAGAGACCGCGCCCGGTCATGTATGGGACCCTGAATGGCCCGCGGATCGGCTGGCGGGACCTCCGTGAATGCCTATCCGCCCTCCGAGCACTCCTGCCGGGCCTGAGTTAGAGACCGCGCCCGGTCATGTATGGGACCCTGAATGGCCCGCGGACCGGCTGACGGGACCTCCGTGAATGCCTATCCGCCCTCCGAGCGCTCCTGCCGGGCCTGAGTTAGAGACCGCGCCCGGTCAGTTATGGGACCCTAAATAGCCCGCGGACCGGCCGGCGGGACCTCCGTGAATGCCTATCCGCCCTCCGAGCACTCCTGCCGGGCCTGAGTTAGAGACCGCGCCCGGTCAGTTATGGGACCCTAAATAGCCCGCGGACCGGCTGGCGGGACCTCCGTGAATGCCTATCCGCCCTCCAAGCACTCCTGCCGGGCCTGAGTTAGAGACCGCGCCCGGTCATGTATGGGACCCTGAGTGGCCCGCGGACCGGCTGGCGGAACTTCCGTGAATGCCTATCCGCCCTCCGAGCACTCATGCCGGGCGTGAGTTAGAGACCGCGCCCGGTTCTTTATGGCAGTGGTCCCCAACCTTTTTTGCACCACGGACCTGTTACGTGTCAGAAATATTTTCGCGGACCGGCCTTTATATAAATAAATATATTTATATATTTATTATTTAAATATTTATATATATAAATAGGATGAAATAAAATGATACGACTGGCATAAAAACAAATATAAACCACATAAAAATAAAACGTTGAATTAGTGGGAGCACCGAGCTCTTTTCTCAGAAATGAGCCGTTCCCATCTAGGCGTAATCGGAGACAATGACACCCGAAGTGGTTAAGGTTTGTCTTTAAATGCAGGATGCTTGGTCTCCATGTGCCGAAGCAGGTTTGAAGGCTTCATTGCCTCGTTAGCTAGCCTTTCGCAACATATGCGGAGTGCACTTGGCGTGTCAGAGTCACCTGTGGCGATAAATCCATATTTTAAGTAGGACTCCAGAAATGTTCTCTTAAATGCAGCTTTCCTTTTCTTAGAAGTCGTAGCCTCTTCTTCTTCAGTGTACTCATTGGATGTTTTTCCCTTTCCGAAGAAGCTTTCCAAACTTCTCTGTTTCTTGCTCATTTTTGCTTGCCTCGCGGGCTTGACTGTGGTGACATGTCACGTGACCGAGACGAGCGCCCTGTGTCAAGAGTCCTTATTTTTCAGATGCACTGACAGATGTAATTGGGAGAGATTCGCCAAATTTTTTATATTTTTCAAAATAAATTCTTACTCATTTTTGCTAGCTTTGCGGGCTCGACTGGGGAAACATGTCACGTGACCGGGACGAGCGTCTTAACCTGAATGAATTGATCGTCAATGAAAAAAAAAAATAAAAATAAAAATTCTTTTTTTTTTTTTTTTTTTTTTCCTATGCGGCTCCGCGGCCCGGTACCAAGTGACCCACGGACCGGTACCGGTCCGCGGCCCGGTGGTTGGGGACCACTGCTTTATGGGACCCTATTTGGCCCGCGGACCGGCCGGCGGGATGTCCGTGAAAACCTATCCGCCTTCCGAGCTCTCATGCCTGGCGTGGGTTAGCGTCCGCGCCCGGTCCCTTATGGAACCCTATTTGGCCCGCGGACCAGCTGGCGGGGCTTCCGTGAAAGCCTATCCGCCTTCCGAGCGCTCTTGCCGGGCGTGAGTTAGCGTCCGCACCCGGTCGCCTCACGTCACTCTGGTTAAGTTGGCAAAGTAAAAAGCGCTCTTGGGTCCTTCAGAGTGCGGAGTTTATCACTGCGCTTGAAGAAATGACAACCTGCAACGTTTGGTTTATGTTTTATAAGCATTTTTAGTTTTATTGCTTAAATCGCATTTTCTCGACGAGCTGAGCACGTTTTCTGGATGGTGCCTCTCCCGTCACTCTGGTTAGGTTGGCAAAGTAAAAAGTGCTCTTGGGTGCTTCAGAGTGCCGAGTTTATCACTGCGCATGAAGAAATGACCACCTGCAACGTTTGTTTTATGTTTTATAAGCATTTTTTATTGTATTGCTTAGAGCGCATGTTCTCGACGAGCTGAGCACGTTTTCTAGTAAAAAGCGCTCTTGGGTGCTTCAGAGTGCCGGGTTTATCACTGCGCATGAAGAAATGACCACCTGCAACGTTTGGTTTATGTTTTATAAGCATTTTTTGTTTTATTGCTTAAATCGCATTTTCTCGACGAGCTGAGCACGTTTTCTGGATGGTGCCTCTCCCGTCACTCTGGTTAGGTTGGCATAGTAAAAAGTGCTCTTGGGGGCTTCAGAGTGCCCAGTTTATCACTGCGCATGAAGAAATGACCACCTGCAACGTTTGGTTTATGTTTTATAAGCATTTTTAGTTTTATTGCTTAAATCGCATTTTCTCGACGAGCTGAGCACGTTTTCTGGATGGTGCCTCTCCCGTCACTCTGGTTAGGTTGGCAAAGTAAAAAGTGCTCTTGGGTGCTTCAGAGTGCCGAGTTTATCACTGCGCATGAAGAAATGACCACCTGCAACGTTTGGTTTATGTTTTATAAGCATTTTTAATTGTATTGCTTAGAGCGCATGTTCTCGACGAGCTGAGCACGTTTTCTAGTAAAAAGCGCTCTTGGGTGCTTCAGACTGCCGAGTTTATAACTGCGCATGCAGAAATGACCACCTGCAACGTTTGGTTTATGTTTTATAAGCATTTTTTGTTTTATTGCTTAAATCGCATTTTCTCGACGAGCTGAGCACGTTTTCTGGATGGTGCCTCTCCCGTCACTCTGGTTAGGTTGGCATAGTAAAAAGTGCTCTTGGGGGCTTCAGAGTGCCCAGTTTATTACTGCGCATGCAGAAATGACCACCTGCAACGTTTGGTTTATGTTTTATAAGCATTTTTAATTGTATTGCTTAGAGCGCATTTTCTCGACGAGCTGAGCACGTTTTCTAGTAAAAAGCGCTCTTGGGTGCTTCAGAGTGCCGAGTTTATCACTGCGCATGCAGAAATGACCACCTGCAACGTTTGGTTTATGTTTTATAAGCATTTTTAGTTTTATTGCTTAAATCGCATTTTCTCGATGAGCTGAGCACGTTTTCTGGATGGTGCCTCTCCCGTCACTCTGGTTAGGTTGGCAAAGTAAAAAGCGCTCTTGGGTGCTTCAGAGTGCCGAGTTTATCACTGCACATGAAGAAATGACCACCTGCAATGTTTGGTTTATGTTTCATGAGCATTTTTAATTGTATAGCTTAGAGCGCATTTTCTCGACGAGCTGAGCACGTTTTCTAGTTAAAAGCGCTCTTGGGTGCTTCAGAGTGCCGAGTTTATCACTGCGCATGAAGAAATGACCACCTGCAACGTTTGGTTTATGTTTTATAAGCATTTTTAATTTTATTGCTTAAATCGCATTTTCTCGACGAGCTGAGCACGTTTTCTGGATGGTGCCTCTCCCGTCACTCTGGTTAGGTTGGCATAGTAAAAAGTGCTCTTGGGGGCTTCAGAGTGCCCAGTTTATCACTGCGCATGCAGAAATGACCACCTGCAACGTTTGGTTTATGTTTTATAAGCATTTTTAGTTTTATTGCTTAAATCGCATTTTCTCGACGAGCTGAGCACGTTTTCTGGATGGTGCCTCTCCCGTCACTCTGGTTAGGTTGGCAAAGTAAAAAGCGCTCTTGGGTGCTTCAGAGTGCCGAGTTTATCACTGCGCATGAAGAAATGACCACCTGCAACGTTTGGTTTATGTTTTATAAGCATTTTTAATTTTATTGCTTAAATCGCATTTTCTCGACGAGCTGAGCACGTTTTCTGGATGGTGCCTCTCCCGTCACTCTGGTTAGGTTGGCATAGTAAAAAGTGCTCTTGGGGGCTTCAGAGTTCCCAGTTTATCACTGCGCATGCAGAAATGACCACCTGCAACGTTTGGTTTATGTTTTATAAGCATTTTTAGTTTTATTGCTTAAATCGCATTTTCTCGACGAGCTGAGCACGTTTTCTGGATGGTGCCTCTCCCGTCACTCTGGTTAGGTTGGCAAAGTAAAAAGCGCTCTTGGGTGCTTCAGAGTGCCGAGTTTATCACTGCACATGAAGAAATCTCTCTCTACACCAATGATTTCTCCTCAGATGACTCTCCTGTGAAGCTCCTGAAGTATGCAGACGACACCACTCTCATCGGACTGATCCAGGACGGTGATGAGACTGCGTACAGACAGGAGGTGGAGCGGCTGGTCCACTGGTGCAACCAAAACCATCTGGAGCTGAACCCGCTCAAGACCGTGGAGATGACAGTGGATTTCAGGCGAGACCCTTCACCACTTTTACCCCTCACTATCCGCAGTAATACTATTCTCTCCACAGACACCTTCAAGTTCCTGGGAACCACAATCTCTCGGGACCTGAAATGGACCGGCCACATAGACTCTGTCCGGAAGAAGGCCCAGCAGAGGCTGTACTTCCTGAGACAGCTCAAGAAGTTCAACCTGCCGCGAGAGCTTCTGAAGACCTTCTACACTGCCATCATCCAGTCTGTCCTCTGCACCTCCATCACTGTCTGGTTTGGATCAGCCTCCAAACAAGACAAGCACAGACTGCAACGGACAATCAGGACTGCAGAAAAGATCATTGGAATCAACCTCCCTTCTATCCAAGACTTGTACCTGTCCAGGACCAGGAAACGTGCAAGGAACATCTCTACAGACCCTTCTCACCCAGGTTGCAGTCTGTTTGAACTACTCCCCTCCGGACGGCGTTATAGAGCTCGGTACGCCAAAACCAGCAGACACCGAGACAGCTTCTTCCCCCAGGCTGTTGCTCTGATGAACTCACACCACTCATAGAGTCTCAGAGGCATTACTGTGCAATAACATCCTGCTCTTCACACCTTTTGAATTTGTCTACACTGTTTTTGCCATTATTCACATGTCCTGAGTGTTGTTAGTCACCTATATGTTGAACAGAGGGTGTGTTTTACCGAAGTCAAATTCCTTGTTTGGCACGCTCAAACATGGCGAATAAATACTCTTGAATCTTGAATCTTGAAATGACCACCTGCAACGTTTGGTTTATGTTTTATGAGCATTTTTAATTGTATTGCTTAGAGCGCATTTTCTCGACGAGCTGAGCACGTTTTCTAGTTAAAAGCGCTCTTGGGTGCTTCAGAGTGCCGAGTTTATCACTGCGCATGAAGAAATGACCACCTGCAACGTTTGGTTTATGTTTTATAAGCATTTTTAATTTTATTGCTTAAATCGCATTTTCTCGACGAGCTGAGCACGTTTTCTGGATGGTGCCTCTCCCGTCACTCTGGTTAGGTTGGCAAAGTAAAAAGCGCTCTTGGGTGCTTCAGAGTGCCGAGTTTATCACTGCGCATGAAGAAATGACCACCTGCAACGTTTGGTTTATGTTTTATAAGCATTTTTAATTTTATTGCTTAAATCGCATTTTCTCGACGAGCTGAGCACGTTTTCTGGATGGTGCCTCTCCCGTCACTCTGGTTAGGTTGGCATAGTAAAAAGTGCTCTTGGGGGCTTCAGAGTGCCCAGTTTATCACTGCGCATGCAGAAATGACCACCTGCAACGTTTGGTTTATGTTTTATAAGCATTTTTAGTTTTATTGCTTAAATCGCATTTTCTCGACGAGCTGAGCACGTTTTCTGGATGGTGCCTCTCCCGTCACTCTGGTTAGGTTGGCAAAGTAAAAAGCGCTCTTGGGTGCTTCAGAGTGCCGAGTTTATCACTGCGCATGAAGAAATGACCACCTGCAACGTTTGGTTTATGTTTTATAAGCATTTTTAATTTTATTGCTTAAATCGCATTTTCTCGACGAGCTGAGCACGTTTTCTGGATGGTGCCTCTCCGGTCACTCTGGTTAGGTTGGCATAGTAAAAAGTGCTCTTGGGGGCTTCAGAGTGCCCAGTTTATCACTGCGCATGCAGAAATGACCACCTGCAACGTTTGGTTTATGTTTTATAAGCATTTTTAGTTTTATTGCTTAAATCGCATTTTCTCGACGAGCTGAGCACGTTTTCTGGATGGTGCCTCTCCCGTCACTCTGGTTAGGTTGGCAAAGTAAAAAGCGCTCTTGGGTGCTTCAGAGTGCCGAGTTTATCACTGCGCATGAAGAAATGACCACCTGCAACGTTTGGTTTATGTTTTATAAGCATTTTTAATTTTATTGCTTAAATCGCATTTTCTCGACGAGCTGAGCACGTTTTCTGGATGGTGGCTCTCCCGTCACTCTGGTTAGGTTGGCATAGTAAAAAGCGCTCTTGGGGGCTTGAGAGTGCCGAGTTTATCACTGCGCATGAAGAAATGACCACCTGCAACGTTTGGTTTATGTTTTATAAGCATTTTTAGTTTTATTGCTTAAATCGCATTTTCTCGACGAGCTGAGCACGTTTTCTGGATGGTGCCTCTCCCGTCACTCTGGTTAGATTGGCAAAGTAAAAAGTGCTCTTGGGTGCTTCAGAGTGCCGAGGTTATCACTGCGCATGAAGAAATGACCACCTGCAACGTTTGGTTTATGTTTTATAAGCATTTTTAATTGTATTGCTTAGAGCGCATTTTCTCGACGAGCTGAGCACGTTTTCTAGTAAAAAGCGCTCTTGGGTGCTTCAGAGTGCCGAGTTTATCACTGCGCATGCAGAAATGACCACCTGCAACGTTTGGTTTATGTTTTATAAGCATTTTTTGTTTTATTGCTTAAATCGCATTTTCTCGACGAGCTGAGCACGTTTTCTGGATGGTGCCTCTCCCGTCACTCTGGTTAGGTTGGCATAGTAAAAAGTGCTCTTGGGGGCTTCAGAGTGCCCAGTTTATCACTGCGCATGCAGAAATGACCACCTGCAACGTTTGGTTTATGTTTTATAAGCATTTTTAATTGGATTGCTTAGAGCGCATTTTCTCGACGAGCTGAGCACGTTTTCTAGTAAAAAGCGCTCTTGGGTGCTTCAGAGTGCCGAGTTTATCACTGCGCATGCAGAAATGACCACCTGCAACGTTTGGTTTATGTTTTATAAGCATTTTTTTCTTTTATTGCTTAAATCGCATTTTCTCGACGAGCTGAGCACGTTTTCTGGATGGTGCCTCTCCCGTCACTCTGGTTAGGTTGGCATAGTAAAAAGTGCTCTTGGGGGCTTCAGAGTGCCCAGTTTATCACTGCGCATGCAGAAATGACCACCTGCAACGTTTGGTTTATGTTTTATAAGCATTTTTAGTTTTATTGCTTAAATCGCATTTTCTCGATGAGCTGAGCACGTTTTCTGGATGGTGCCTCTCCCGTCACTCTGGTTAGGTTGGCATAGTAAAAAGTGCTCTTGGGGGCTTGAGAGTGCCCAGTTTATCACTGCGCATGCAGAAATGACCACCTGCAACGTTTGGTTTATGTTTTATAAGCATTTTTAGTTTTATTGCTTAAATCGCATTTTCTCGACGAGCTGAGCACGTTTTCTGGATGGTGCCTCTCCCGTCACTCTGGTTAGGTTGGCAAAGTAAAAAGTGCTCTTGGGTGCTTCAGAGATCCGAGTTTATCACTGCACATGAAGAAATGACCACCTGCAACGTTTGGTTTATGTTTTATAAGCATTTTTAATTGTATTGCTTAGAGCGCATTTTCTCGACGAGCTGAGCACGTTTTCTAGTAAGAAGCGCTCTTGGGTGCTTCAGAGTGCCGAGTTTATCACTGCGCATGCAGAAATGACCACCTGCAACGTTTGGTATATGTTTTATAAGCATTTTTTGTTTTATTGCTTAAATCGCATTTTCTCGACGAGCTGAGCACGTTTTCTGGATGGTGCCTCTCCCGTCACTCTGGTTAGGTTGGCAAAGTAAAAAGTGCTCTTGGGTGCTTCAGAGTGCCGAGGTTTTCACTGCGCATGAAGAAATGACCACCTGCAACGTTTGGTTTATGTTTTATAAGCATTTTTAATTGTATTGCTTAGAGCGCATTTTCTCGACGAGCTGAGCACGTTTTCTAGTAAAAAGCGCTCTTGGGTGCTTCAGAGTGCCGAGTTTATCACTGCGCATGCAGAAATGACCACCTGCAACGTTTGGTTTATGTTTTATAAGCATTTTTTGTTTTATTGCTTAAATCGCATTTTCTCGACGAGCTGAGCACGTTTTCTGGATGGTGCCTCTCCCGTCACTCTGGTTAGGTTGGCATAGTAAAAAGTGCTCTTGGGGGCTTCAGAGTGCCCAGTTTATCACTGCACATGAAGAAATGACCACCTGCAACGTTTGGTTTGTTTTATGAGCATTTTTAATTGTATTGCTTGGAGTGCATTTTCTCGACGAGCTGAGCACGTTTTCTAGTAAAAAGCGCTCTTGGGTACTTCAGAGTGCCGAGTTGAGTGCGTGGTTTAGCGTCCGCCCCCGGTCCCTTATGGGACCGTATTTGGCCCGCGGACCGGCTGGCGGGAGCTCCGTGAAAGCCTGTCCGCCCTCCGAGCACTCCTGCCGGGCGTGGGTTAGAGACCGCGCCCGGTCACTTATGGGACCCTAATTGGCCCGCGGACCGGCTGGCGGTACCTCCGTGAAAGCCTGTCCGCCCTCCGAGCACTCCTGCCGGGCGTGGGTTAGAGACCGCGCCCGGTCACTTATGGGACCCTAAATGGCCCGCGGACCGGCTGGCGGTACCACCGTGAAAGCCTATCCGCCCTCCGAGCACTCCTGCCGGGCGTGAGTTCGAGACCGCGCCCGGTCACTTATGGGACCCTAAATGGCCCGCGGACCGGCTGGCGGTACCTTCGTGAAAGCCTATACGCCCTCCGAGCATTCCTGCCGGTCGTGAGTTAGAGACCGCGCCCGGTCCCTTATGGGACCCTAAATGGCCCGCGGACCGGCTGGCGGTACCTTCGTGAATGCCTATCCGCCCTCCGAGCACTCCTGCCGGGCCTGAGTTAGAGACCGCGCCCGGTCACTTACGGGACCATAAATGGCCCGCGGACCGGCTGGCGGTACCTCCGTGAATGCCTATCCGCCTTCCGAGCACTCCTGCCGGGCCTGAGTTAGAGACCGCGCCCGGTCCCTTATGGGACCCTAAATGGCCCGCGGACCGGCTGGCGGTACCTCCGTGAATGCCTATCCGCCCTCCGAGCACTCCTGCCGGGCCTGAGTTAGAGACCGCGCCCGGTCCCTTACGGGACCCTAATTGGCCCGCGGACCGGCTGGCGGTACCTCCGTGAATGCCTATCCGCCCTCCGAGCACTCCTGCCGGGCGTGAGTTAGAGACGGCGCCCGGTCCTTTATGGGACACTAAATGGCCCGCGGACCGGCTGGCGGTACCTCCGTGAATGCCTATCCGCCCTCCGAGTACTCCTGCCGGGCCTGAGTTAGAGACTGCGCCCGGTCCCTTACGGGACCCTAATTGGCCCGCGGACCGCCTGGCGGTACCTCCGTGAATGCCTATCCGCCCTCCGAGCACTCCTGCCGGGCGTGAGTAAGAGACCGCGCCCGGTCACTTACGGGACCCTATTTGGCCCGCGGACCGGCCGGCGGGTTCCCGTGAAAGCCTATCCGCCCTCCGAGCACTCCTGCCGGGCGTGGGTTAGAGACCGCCCCCGGTCCCTTATGGGACCCTATTTGGCCCGCGGACCGGCTGGCGGGAGCTCCGTGAAAGCCTGTCCGCCCTCCGAGCACTCCTGCCGGGCGTGGGTTAGAGACCGCGCCCGGTCACTTATGGGACCCTAATTGGCCCGCGGACCGGCTGGCGGTACCTCCGTGAATGCCTATCCGCCCTCCGAGCACTCCTGCCGGGCCTGAGTTAGAGACCGCGCCCGGTCACTTTTGGGACCCTAAATGGCCCGCGGACCGGCTGGCGGTACCACCGTGAAAGCCTATCCGCCCTCCGAGCACCCCTGCCGGGCGTGAGTTCGAGACCGCGCCCGGTCACTTATGGGACCCTAAATGGCCATCGGACCGGCTAGCGGTACCTTCGTGAAAGCCTATTCGCCCTCCGAGCACTCCTGCCGGTCGTGAGTTAGAGACCGCGCCCGGTCCCTTATGGGACCCTAAATGGCCCGCGGACCGGCTGGCGGGACCTCCGTGAATGCCTATCCGCCCTCCGAGCACTGCTGCCGGGCCTGAGTTAGAGACCGCGCCCGGTCATGTATGGGACCCTGAATGGCCCGCGGACCGGCTGGCGGGACCTCCGTGAATGCCTATCCGCCCTCCGAGCACTCCTGCCGGGCCTGAGTTAGAGACCGCACCCGGTCATGTATGGGACCCTGAATGGCCCGCGGACCGGCTGGCGGGGCCTCCGTGAATGCCTATAGAGGCTTTGCAGTCACGTGGTTTTATCACGTGATTTTGTGTTATGCCGCCATCTTGGCGGTCAACTCGTCAGCTCGTTCCTACGTGTTTGTATAGATTGTTTGATTTCTGCGCTACATTTTCACCGATTTCATCCGAATTATGGCTGGTTTGCTATCCAACGAAGTTGGGCATTTGGATGAAGAATCCAAGAAACGTTACAGAGAGAAGTTGAACCTTGTTGGCACAACGGATCCGTACCTTTTACCGAGAAACATGCTAAAATCGCCCGAGCATTTTGCAACAGCCGACCTGCCTGAACTCTCATATCCAGATATTTATAATTACCTCGTCGATTCACCATCTCCGTACACTGAAAAGGACCTTAAGGCATACAAGTGTCTGGATGCCTACAAGTATTTTACAGCAGGTTTTGTGCATGATGGTCTGATATGGCAGATTAACCAATAAAAAATTTAACCTTGTGCCAATGGCTTGAAAACTTTACCAATGTAGATTTTACCTTGTGTCAAATGAAGTAACAAAAACCCTCTTGTTAAAAAATGCTACATTAAAAAAAAAATTGTTTCACAAGGTTCATAATAATTTTTTGGGAAATTTCCTAATGCATTCACTCGAGAATTAATTGTTCAATTCCAATATGAAGTTCAATATTTACATAGATAACGTTTTCAAGCCAATCAGATGAAGCATCATGAAAAAATAAACACAAAATAAAAACGGGGGGGTGAACTGAAGAAATCATCCCATTCCCTGCCTTGCTGCCTTTCTAAAAATGCACCCAGCATTTTCAACAATCATATTTGTATCATCCCATATTGTATTATTTCACATTTTGTGAAACAAATCAGGGGTGAATAGTTTGTTTACATACCTGATATGAAGTCCTCATTGCATATCCTTGTGTAAATCGTAGGTTTCCATCGTTCACGACGAATATCCGCGATCCATTTATCACGTTTTTTTCATGTTCGCCGGAAATCTATAGAAGCTAAGATTTGGTTTATCGCCTCGTCTATTGCTACATCCAACAGCACAGCAGGTATCCGGCATTTTTAAGCTCAAATAGCAGCAGATATAACAAGAAAGCGTGTGTGAGTCGTTGACCGGCACTGAAAAGTTGACCGCCAAGATGGCCGCCAAGCTAATGTGGGTAGGTTGATGACGTCAGCTGCAAAGCCTCTATCCGCCCTCCGAGCACTGCTGCCGGGCCTGAGTTAGAGACCGCGCCCGGTCATGTATGGGACCCTGAATGGCCCGCGGACCGGCTGGCGGGACCTCCGTGAATGCCTATCCGCCCTCCGAGCACTGCTGCCGGGCCTGAGTTAGAGACCGCGCCCGGTCATGTATGGGACCCTGAATGGCCCGCGGACCGGCTGGCGGGACCTCCGTGAATGCCTATCCGCCCTCCGAGCACTGCTGCCGGGCCTGAGTTAGAGACCGCGCCCGGTCATGTATGGGACCCTGAATGGCCCGCGGACCGGCTGGCGGGACCTCCGTGAATGCCTATCCGCCCTCCGAGCACTCCTGCCGGGCCTGAGTTAGAGACCGCACCCGGTCATGTATGGGACCCTGAAAGGCCCGCGGACCGGCTGGCGGGACCTCCGTGAATGCCTATCCGCCCTCCGAGCACTGCTGCCGGGCCTGAGTTAGAGACCGCGCCCGGTCATGTATGGGACCCTGAATGGCCCGCGGACCGGCTGGTGGGACCTCCGTGAATGCCTATCCGCCCTCCGAGCACTCCTGCCGGGCCTGAGTTAGAGACCGCGTCCGGTCACGTATGGGACCCTGAATGGCCCGCGGACCAGCTGGCGGGACCTTCGTGAATGCCTATCCGCCCTCCGAGCACTGCTGCCGGGCCTGAGTTAGAGACCGCGCCCGGTCATGTATGGGACCCTGAATGGCCCGCGGACCGGCTGGCGGGACCTCCGGGAATGCCTATCCGCCCTCCGAGCACTCCTGCCGGGCCTGAGTTAGAGACCGCGCCCGGTCATGTATGGGACCCTGAATGGCCCGCGGACCGGCTGGCGGGACTTCCGTGAATGCCTATTCGCCCTCCGAGCACTCCTGCCGGGCCTGAGTTAGAGACCGCGCCCGGTCAGTTATGGGACCCTGAATAGCCCGCGGACCGGCCGGCGGGACCTTCGTGAATGCCTATCCGCCCTCCGAGCACTCCTGCCGGGCCTGAGTTAGAGACCGCGCCCGGTCACGTATGGGACCCTGAATGGCCCGCGGACCGGCTGGCGGGACCTTCGTGAATGCCTATCCGCCCTCCGAGCACTCCTGCCGGGCCTGAGTTAGAGACCGCGCCCGGTCATGTATGGGACCCTGAATGGCCCGCGGACCGGCTGGCGGGACCTCCGTGAATGCCTATCCGCCCTCCGAGCACTCCTGCCGGGCCTGAGTTAGAGACCGCGCCCGGTCATGTATGGGACCCTGAATGGCCCGCGGACCGGCTGGCGGGACCTCCGTGAATGCCTATCCGCCCTCCGAGCACTCCTGCCGGGCCTGAGTTAGAGACCGCGCCCGGTCATGTATGGGACCCTGAATGGCCCGCGGACCGGTTGGCGGGACTTCTGTGAATGCCTATCCGCCCTCCGAGCACTCCTGCCGGGCCTGAGTTAGAGACCGCTCCCGGTCAGTTATGGGACCCTAAATAGCCCGCGGACCGGCCAGCGGGACCTCCGTGAATGCCTATCCGCCCTCCGAGCACTCCTGCCGGGCCTGAGTTAGAGACCGCGCCCGGTCAGTTATGGGACCCTAAATAGCCCGCGGACCGGCCGGCGGGACCTTCGTGAATGCCTATCCGCCCTCCGAGCACTCCTGCCGGGCCTGAGTTAGAGACCGCGCCCGGTCATGTATGGGACCCTGAATGGCCCGCGGACCGGCTGGCGGGACCTCCGTGAATGCCTATCCGCCCTCCGAGCACTCCTGCCGGGCGTGAGTTAGAGACCGCGCCCGGTTCTTTATGGGACCCTATTTGGCCCGCGGACCGGCCGGCGGGATGTCCGTGAAAGCCTATCCGCCTTCCGAGCTCTCATGCCTGCCGTGGGTTAGCGTCCGCGCCCGGTCCCTTATGGAACCCTATTTGGCCCGCGGACCAGCTGGCGGGGCTTCCGTGAAAGCCTATCCGCCTTCCGAGCGCTCTTGCCGGGCGTGAGTTAGCGTCCGCACCCGGTCGCCTCACGTCACTCTGGTTAAGTTGGCAAAGTAAAAAGCGCTCTTGGGTCCTTCAGAGTGCGGAGTTTATCACTGCGCATGAAGAAATGACAACCTGCAACGTTTGGTTTATGTTTTATAAGCATTTTTAGTTTTATTGCTTAAATCGCATTTTCTCGACGAGCTGAGCACGTTTTCTGGATGGTGCCTCTCCCGTCACTCTGGTTAGGTTGGCAAAGTAAAAAGTGCTCTTGGGTGTCCTGTCCGCCCTCCGAGCACTGCTGCCGGGCCTGAGTTAGAGACCGCGCCCGGTCATGTATGGGACCCTGAATGGCCCGCGGACCAGCTGGCGGGACCTCCGTGAATGCCTATACGCCCTCCGAGCACTCCTGCCGGGCTTGAGTTAGAGACCGCGCCCGGTCATGTATGGGACCCTGAATGGCCCGCGGACCGGCTGGCGGGACCTCCGTGAATGCCTATCCGCCCTCCGAGCACCCCTGCCGGGCGTGAGTTCGAGACCGCGCCCGGTCACTTATGGGACCCTAAATGGCCCGCGGACCGGCTAGCGGTACCTTCGTGAAAGCCTATTCGCCCTCCGAGCACTCCTGCCGGTCGTGAGTTAGAGACCGCGCCCGGTCCCTTATGGGACCCTAAATGGCCCGCGGACCGGCTGGCGGGACTTCCGTGAATGCCTATCCGCCCTCCGAGCACTGCTGCCGGGCCTGAGTTAGAGACCGCGCCCGGTCATGTATGGGACCCTGAATGGCCCGCGGACCGGCTGGCGGGACCTCCGTGAATGCCTATCCGCCCTCCGAGCACTCCTGCCGGGCCTGAGTTAGAGACCGCGCCCGGTCATGTATGGGACCCTGAATGGCCCGCGGACCGGCTGGCGGGACCTCCGTGAATGCCTATCCGCCCTCCGAGCACTGCTGCCGGGCCTGAGTTAGAGACCGCGCCCGGTCATGTATGGGACCCTGAATGGCCCGCGGACCGGCTGGCGGGACCTCCGTGAATGCCTATCCGCCCTCCGAGCACTCCTGCCGGGCCTGAGTTAGAGACCGCGCCCGGTCATGTATGGGACCCTGAAAGGCCCGCGGACCGGCTGGCGGGACCTCCGTGAATGCCTATCCGCCCTCCGAGCACTGCTGCCGGGCCTGAGTTAGAGACCGCGCCCGGTCATGTGTGGGACCCTGAATGGCCCGCGGACCGGCTGGCGGGACCTCCGTGAATGCCTATCCGCCCTCCGAGCACTCCTGCCGGGCCTGAGTTAGAGACCGCGCCCGGTCACGTATGGGACCCTGAATGGCCCGCGGACCGGCTGGCGGGACCTTCGTGAATGCCTATCCGCCCTCTGAGCACTGCTGCCGGGCCTGAGTTAGAGACCGCGCCCGGTCATGTATGGGACCCTGAATGGCCCGCGGACCGGCTGGCGGGACCTCCGGGAATGCCTATCCGCCCTCCGAGCACTCCTGCCGGGCCTGAGTTAGAAACCGCGCCCGGTCATGTATGGGACCCTGAATGGCCCGCGGACCGGCTGGCGGGACTTCCGTGAATGCCTATTCGCCCTCCGAGCACTCCTGCCGGGCCTGAGTTAGAGACCGCGCCCGGTCAGTTATGGGACCCTAAATAGCCCGCGGACCGGCCGGCGGGACCTTCGTGAATGCCTATCCGCCCTCCGAGCACTCCTGCCGGGCCTGAGTTAGAGACCGCGCCCGGTCACGTATGGGACCCTGAATGGCCCGCGGACCGGCTGGCGGGACCTTCGTGAATGCCTATCCGCCCTCCGAGCACTCCTGCCGGGCCTGAGTTAGAGACCGCGCCCGGTCACGTATGGGACCCTGAATGGCCCGCGGACCGGCTGGCGGGACCTCCGTGAATGCCTATCCGCCCTCCGAGCACTGCTGCCGGGCCTGAGTTAGAGACCGCGCCCGGTCATGTATGGGACCCTGAATGGCCCGCGGACCGGTTGGCGGGACTTCCGTGAATGCCTATCCGCCCTCCGAGCACTCCTGCCGGGCCTGAGTTAGAGACCGCTCCCGGTCAGTTATGGGACCCTAAATAGCCCGCGGACCGGCCGGCGGGACCTCCGTGAATGCCTATCCGCCCTCCGAGCACTCCTGCCGGGCCTGAGTTAGAGACCGCGCCCGGTCAGTTATGGGACCCTGAATGGCCCGCGGACCGGCTGGCGGGACCTCCGTGAATGCCTATCCGCCCTCCGAGCACTCCTGCCGGGCGTGAGTTAGAGACCGCGCCCGGTTCTTTATGGGACCCTATTTGGCCCGCGGACCGGCCGGCGGGATGTCCGTGAAAGCCTATCCGCCTTCCGAGCTCTCATGCCTGGCGTGGGTTAGCGTCCGCGCCCGGTCCCTTATGGAACCCTATTTGGCCCGCGGACCAGCTGGCGGGGCTTCCGTGAAAGCCTATCCGCCTTCCGAGCGCTCTTGCCGGGCGTGAGTTAGCGTCCGCACCCGGTCGCCTCACGTCACTCTGGTTAAGTTGGCAAAGTAAAAAGCGCTCTTGGGTCCTTCAGAGTGCGGAGTTTATCACTGCGCATGAAGAAATGACAACCTGCAACGTTTGGTTTATGTTTTATAAGCATTTTTAGTTTTATTGCTTAAATCGCATTTTCTCGACGAGCTGAGCACGTTTTCTGGATGGTGCCTCTCCCGTCACTCTGGTTAGGTTGGCAAAGTAAAAAGTGCTCTTGGGTGTCCTGTCCGCCCTCCGAGCACTGCTGCCGGGCCTGAGTTAGAGACCGCGCCCGGTCATGTATGGGACCCTGAATGGCCCGCGGACCAGCTGGCGGGACCTCCGTGAATGCCTATACGCCCTCCGAGCACTCCTGCCGGGCTTGAGTTAGAGACCGCGCCCGGTCATGTATGGGACCCTGAATGGCCCGCGGACCGGCTGGCGGGACCTCCGTGAATGCCTATCCGCCCTCCGAGCACCCCTGCCGGGCGTGAGTTCGAGACCGCGCCCGGTCACTTATGGGACCCTAAATGGCCCGCGGACCGGCTAGCGGTACCTTCGTGAAAGCCTATTCGCCCTCCGAGCACTCCTGCCGGTCGTGAGTTAGAGACCGCGCCCGGTCCCTTATGGGACCCTAAATGGCCCGCGGACCGGCTGGCGGGACTTCCGTGAATGCCTATCCGCCCTCCGAGCACTGCTGCCGGGCCTGAGTTAGAGACCGCGCCCGGTCATGTATGGGACCCTGAATGGCCCGCGGACCGGCTGGCGGGACCTCCGTGAATGCCTATCCGCCCTCCGAGCACTCCTGCCGGGCCTGAGTTAGAGACCGCGCCCGGTCATGTATGGGACCCTGAATGGCCCGCGGACCGGCTGGCGGGACCTCCGTGAATGCCTATCCGCCCTCCGAGCACTGCTGCCGGGCCTGAGTTAGAGACCGCGCCCGGTCATGTATGGGACCCTGAATGGCCCGCGGACCGGCTGGCGGGACCTCCGTGAATGCCTATCCGCCCTCCGAGCACTCCTGCCGGGCCTGAGTTAGAGACCGCGCCCGGTCATGTATGGGACCCTGAAAGGCCCGCGGACCGGCTGGCGGGACCTCCGTGAATGCCTATCCGCCCTCCGAGCACTGCTGCCGGGCCTGAGTTAGAGACCGCGCCCGGTCATGTGTGGGACCCTGAATGGCCCGCGGACCGGCTGGCGGGACCTCCGTGAATGCCTATCCGCCCTCCGAGCACTCCTGCCGGGCCTGAGTTAGAGACCGCGCCCGGTCACGTATGGGACCCTGAATGGCCCGCGGACCGGCTGGCGGGACCTTCGTGAATGCCTATCCGCCCTCTGAGCACTGCTGCCGGGCCTGAGTTAGAGACCGCGCCCGGTCATGTATGGGACCCTGAATGGCCCGCGGACCGGCTGGCGGGACCTCCGGGAATGCCTATCCGCCCTCCGAGCACTCCTGCCGGGCCTGAGTTAGAAACCGCGCCCGGTCATGTATGGGACCCTGAATGGCCCGCGGACCGGCTGGCGGGACTTCCGTGAATGCCTATTCGCCCTCCGAGCACTCCTGCCGGGCCTGAGTTAGAGACCGCGCCCGGTCAGTTATGGGACCCTAAATAGCCCGCGGACCGGCCGGCGGGACCTTCGTGAATGCCTATCCGCCCTCCGAGCACTCCTGCCGGGCCTGAGTTAGAGACCGCGCCCGGTCACGTATGGGACCCTGAATGGCCCGCGGACCGGCTGGCGGGACCTTCGTGAATGCCTATCCGCCCTCCGAGCACTCCTGCCGGGCCTGAGTTAGAGACCGCGCCCGGTCACGTATGGGACCCTGAATGGCCCGCGGACCGGCTGGCGGGACCTCCGTGAATGCCTATCCGCCCTCCGAGCACTGCTGCCGGGCCTGAGTTAGAGACCGCGCCCGGTCATGTATGGGACCCTGAATGGCCCGCGGACCGGTTGGCGGGACTTCCGTGAATGCCTATCCGCCCTCCGAGCACTCCTGCCGGGCCTGAGTTAGAGACCGCTCCCGGTCAGTTATGGGACCCTAAATAGCCCGCGGACCGGCCGGCGGGACCTCCGTGAATGCCTATCCGCCCTCCGAGCACTCCTGCCGGGCCTGAGTTAGAGACCGCGCCCGGTCAGTTATGGGACCCTGAATGGCCCGCGGACCGGCTGGCGGGACCTCCGTGAATGCCTATCCGCCCTCCGAGCACTCCTGCCGGGCGTGAGTTAGAGACCGCGCCCGGTTCTTTATGGGACCCTATTTGGCCCGCGGACCGGCCGGCGGGATGTCCGTGAAAGCCTATCCGCCTTCCGAGCTCTCATGCCTGGCGTGGGTTAGCGTCCGCGCCCGGTCCCTTATGGAACCCTATTTGGCCCGCGGACCAGCTGGCGGGGCTTCCGTGAAAGCCTATCCGCCTTCCGAGCGCTCTTGCCGGGCGTGAGTTAGCGTCCGCACCCGGTCGCCTCACGTCACTCTGGTTAAGTTGGCAAAGTAAAAAGCGCTCTTGGGTCCTTCAGAGTGCGGAGTTTATCACTGCGCATGAAGAAATGACAACCTGCAACGTTTGGTTTATGTTTTATAAGCATTTTTAGTTTTATTGCTTAAATCGCATTTTCTCGACGAGCTGAGCACGTTTTCTGGATGGTGCCTCTCCCGTCACTCTGGTTAGGTTGGCAAAGTAAAAAGTGCTCTTGGGTGCTTCAGAGTGCCGAGTTTATCACTGCGCATGAAGAAATGACCACCTGCAACGTTTGGTTTATGTTTTATAAGCATTTTTTATTGTATTGCTTAGAGCGCATGTTCTCGACGAGCTGAGCACGTTTTCTAGTAAAAAGCGCTCTTGGGTGCTTCAGAGTGCCGGGTTTATCACTGCGCATGAAGAAATGACCACCTGCAACGTTTGGTTTATGTTTTATAAGCATTTTTTGTTTTATTGCTTAAATCGCATTTTCTCGACGAGCTGAGCACGTTTTCTGGATGGTGCCTCTCCCGTCACTCTGGTTAGGTTGGCATAGTAAAAAGTGCTCTTGGGGGCTTCAGAGTGCCCAGTTAATCACTGCGCATGCAGAAATGACCACCTGCAACGTTTGGTTTATGTTTTATAAGCATTTTTAATTGTATTGCTTAGAGCGCATTTTCTCGACGAGCTGAGCACGTTTTCTAGTAAAAAGCGCTCTTGGGTGCTTCAGAGTGCCGAGTTTATCACTGCGCATGCAGAAATGACCACCTGCAACGTTTGGTTTATGTTTTATAAGCATTTTTTGTTTTATTGCTTAAATCCCATTTTCTCGACGAGCTGAGCACGTTTTCTGGATGGTGCCTCTCCCGTCACTCCGGTTAGGTTGGCATAGTAAAAAGTGCTCTTGAGGGCTTCAGAGTGCCCAGTTTATCACTGCGCATGCAGAAATGACCACCTGCAACGTTTGGTTTATGTTTTATAAGCATTTTTAGTTTTATTGCTTAAATCGCATTTTCTCGATGAGCTGAGCACGTTTTCTGGATGGTGCCTCTCCCGTCACTCTGGTTAGGTTGGAAAAGTAAAAAGCGCTCTTGGGTGCTTCAGAGTGCCGAGTTTATCACTGCACATGAAGAAATGACCACCTGCAACGTTTGGTCTATGTTTTATGAGCATTTTTAATTGTATTGCTTAGAGCGCATTTTCTCGACGAGCTGAGCACGTTTTCTAGTTAAAAGCGCTCTTGGGTGCTTCAGAGTGCCGAGTTTATCACTGCGCATGAAGAAATGACCACCTGCAACGTTTGGTTTATGTTTTATAAGCATTTTTACTTGTATTGCTTAGAGTGCATTTTCTCGACGAGCTGAGCACGTTTTCTAGTAAAAAGCGCTCTTGGGGGCTTCAGAGTGCCGAGTTGAGTGCGTGGTTTAGCGTCCGCCCCCGGTCCCTTATGGGACCCTATTTGGCCCGCGGACCGGCTGGCGGGAGGTCCGTGAAAGCCTGTCCGCCCTCCGAGCACTCCTGCCGGGCGTGGGTTAGAGACCGCGCCCGGTCACTTATGAGACCCTAAATGGCCCGCGGACCGGCTGGCGGTACCACCGTGAAAGCCTATCCGCCCTCCGAGCACCCCTGCCGGGCGTGAGTTCGAGACCGCGCCCGGTCACTTATGGGACCCTAAATGGCCCGCGGAGCGGCTAGCGGTACCTTCGTGAAAGCCTATTCGCCCTCCGAGCACTCCTGCCGGTCGTGAGTTAGAGACCGCGCCCGGTCCCTTATGGGACCCTAAATGGCCCGCGGACCGGCTGGCGGGACCTCCGTGAATGCCTATCCGCCCTCCGAGCACTGCTGCCGGGCCTGAGTTAGAGACCGCGCCCGGTCATGTATGGGACCCTGAATGGCCCGCGGACCGGCTGGCGGGACTTCCGTGAATGCCTATCCGCCCTCCGAGCACTCCTGCCGGGCCTGAGTTAGAGACCGCGCCCGGTCATGTATGGGACCCTAATTGGCCCGCGGACCCGCTGGCGGCGCTTCCGCG
This sequence comes from Syngnathus acus, assembly GCF_901709675.1. Taxonomy (NCBI): domain Eukaryota; kingdom Metazoa; phylum Chordata; class Actinopteri; order Syngnathiformes; family Syngnathidae; genus Syngnathus; species Syngnathus acus. The sequence goes on from NW_023590254.1 coordinate 32,314, forward strand.
AAAGCCTATCCGCCTTCCGAGCGCTCTTGCCGGGCGTGAGTTAGCGTCCGCGCCCGGTCGCCTCACGTCACTGTGGTTAAGTTGGCATAGTAAAAAGCGCTCTTGGGTCCTCCAGAGTGCGGAGTTTATCACTGCGCATGAAGAAATGACAACCTGCAACGTTTGGTTTATGTTTTATAAGCATTTTTAGTTTTATTGCTTAAATCGCATTTTCTCGACGAGCTGAGCACGTTTTCTGGATGGTGCCTCTCCCGTCACTCTGGTTAGGTTGGCAAAGTAAAAAGTGCTCTTGGGTGCTTCAGAGTGCCGAGTTTATCACTGCACATAAAGAAATGACCACCTGCAACGTTTGGTTTATGTTTTATGAGCATTTTTAATTGTATTGCTTAGAGCGCATTTTCTCGACGAGCTGAGCACTATTTCTAGTAAAAAGCGCTCTTGGGTGCTTCAGAGTGCCGGGTTTATCACTGCGCATGCAGAAATGACCACCTGCAACGTTTGGTTTATGTTTTATAAGCATTTTTTGTTTTATTGCTTAAATCGCATTTTCTCGACGAGCTGAGCACGTTTTCTGGATGGTGCCTCTCCCGTCACTCTGGTTAGGTTGGCATAGTAAAAAGCGCTCTTGGGGGCTTCAGAGTGCCCAGTTTATCACTGCGCATGCAGAAATGACCACCTGCAACGTTTGGTTTATGTTTTATAAGCATTTTTAGTTTTATTGCTTAAATCGCATTTTCTCGACGAGCTGAGCACGTTTTCTGGATGGTGCCTCTCCCGTCACTCTGGTTAGGTTGGCAAAGTAAAAAGCGCTCTTGGGTGCTTCAGAGTGCCGAGTTTATCACTGCACATGCAGAAATGACCACCTGCAACGTTTGGTTTATGTTTTATAAGCATTTTTTGTTTTATTGCTTAAATCGCATTTTCTCGACGAGCTGAGCACGTTTTCTGGATGGTGCCTCTCCCGTCACTCTCGTTAGGTTGGCATAGTAAAAAGTGCTCTTGGGGGCTTCAGAGTGCCCAGTTTATCACTGCGCATGCAGAAATGACCACCTGCAACGTTTGGTTTATGTTTTATAAGCATTTTTAGTTTTATTGCTTAAATCGCATTTTCTCGATGAGCTGAGCACGTTTTCTGGATGGTGCCTCTCCCGTCACTCTGGTTAGGTTGGCAAAGTAAAAAGCGCTCTTGGGTGCTTCAGAGTGCCGAGTTTATCACTGCACATGAAGAAATGACCACCTGCAACGTTTGGTTTATGTTTTATGAGCATTTTTAATTGTATTGCTTAGAGCGCATTTTCTCGACGAGCTGAGCACGTTTTCTAGTTAAAAGCGCTCTTGGGTGCTTCAGAGTGCCGAGTTTATCACTGCGCATGAAGAAATGACCACCTGCAACGTTTGGTTTATGTTTTATAAGCATTTTTAATTTTATTGCTTAAATCGCATTTTCTCGACGAGCTGAGCACGTTTTCTGGATGGTGGCTCTCCCGTCACTCTGGTTAGGTTGGCATAGTAAAAAGCGCTCTTGGGGGCTTGAGAGTGCCGAGTTTATCACTGCGCATGAATAAATGACCACCTGCAACGTTTGGTTTATGTTTTATAAGCATTTTTAGTTTTATTGCTTAAATCGCATTTTCTCGACGAGCTGAGCACGTTTTCTGGATGGTGCCTCTCCCGTCACTCTGGTTAGGTTGGCAAAGTAAAAAGTGCTCTTGGGTGCTTCAGAGTGCCGAGTTTATCACTGCGCATGAAGAAATGACCACCTGCAACGTTTGGTTTATGTTTTATAAGCATTTTTAATTGTATTGCTTAGAGCGCATTTTCTCGACGAGCTGAGCACGTTTTCTAGTAAAAAGCGCTCTTGGTGCTTCAGAGTGCCGAGTTTATCACTGCGCATGCAGAAATGACCACCTGCAACGTTTGGTTTATGTTTTATAAGCATTTTTTGTTTTATTGCTTAAATCGCATTTTCTCGACGAGCTGAGCACGTTTTCTGGATGGTGCCTCTCCCGTCACTCTGGTTAGGTTGGCATAGTAAAAAGTGCTCTTGGGGGCTTCAGAGTGCCCAGTTTATCACTGCGCATGCAGAAATGACCACCTGCAACGTTTGGTTTATGTTTTATAAGCATTTTTAATTGTATTGCTTAGAGCGCATTTTGTCGACGAGCTGAGCACGTTTTCTAGTAAAAAGCGCTCTTGGGTGCTTCAGAGTGCCGAGTTTATCACTGCACATGAAGAAATGACCACCTGCAACGTTTGGTTTATGTTTTATGAGCATTTTTAATTGTATTGCTTAGAGCGCATTTTCTCGACGAGCTGAGCACGTTTTCTAGTTAAAAGCGACCTTGGGTGCTTCAGAGTGCCGAGTTTATCACTGCGCATGAAGAAATGACCACCTGCAACGTTTGGTTTATGTTTTATAAGCATTTTTAATTTTATTGCTTAAATCGCATTTTCTCGACGAGCTGAGCACGTTTTCTGGATGGTGCCTCTCCCGTCACTCTGGTTAGGTTGGCATAGTAAAAAGTGCTCTTGGGGGCTTGAGAGTAACGAGTTTATCACTGCGCATGAAGAAATGACCACCTGCAACGTTTGGTTTATGTTTTATAAGCATTTTTAGTTTTATTGCTTAAATCGCATTTTCTCGACGAGCTGAGCACGTTTTCTGGATGGTGCCTCTCCCGTCACTCTGGTTAGGTTGGCAAAGTAAAAAGTGCTCTTGGGTGCTTCAGAGTGCCGAGTTTATCACTGCGCATGAAGAAATGACCACCTGCAACGTTTGGTTTATGTTTTATAAGCATTTTTAATTTTATTGCTTAAATCGCATTTTCTCGACGAGCTGAGCACGTTTTCTGGATGGTGGCTCTCCCGTCACTCTGGTTAGGTTGGCATAGTAAAAAGCGCTCTTGGGGGCTTGAGAGTGCCGAGTTTATCACTGCGCATGAAGAAATGACCACCTGCAACGTTTGGTTTATGTTTTATAAGCATTTTTAGTTTTATTGCTTAAATCGCATTTTCTCGACGAGCTGAGCACGTTTTCTGGATGGTGCCTCTCCCGTCACTCTGGTTAGGTTGGCAAAGTAAAAAGTGCTCGTGGGTGCTTCAGAGTGCCGAGTTTATCACTGCGCATGAAGAAATGACCACCTGCAACGTTTGGTTTATGTTTTATAAGCATTTTTAATTGTATTGCTTAGAGCGCATTTTCTCGACGAGCTGAGCACGTTTTCTAGTAAAAAGCGCTCTTGGGTGCTTCAGAGTGCCGAGTTTATCACTGCGCATGCAGAAATGACCACCTGCAACGTTTGGTTTATGTTTTATAAGCATTTTTTGTTTTATTGCTTAAATCGCATTTTCTCGACGAGCTGAGCACGTTTTCTGGATGGTGCCTCTCCCGTCACTCTGGTTAGGTTGGCATAGTAAAAAGTGCTCTTGGGGGCTTCAGAGTGCCCAGTTTATCACTGCGCATGCAGAAATGACCACCTGCAACGTTTGGTTTATGTTTTATAAGCATTTTTAGTTTTATTGCTTAAATCGCATTTTCTCGATGAGCTGAGCACGTTTTCTGGATGGTGCCTCTCCCGTCACTCTGGTTAGGTTGGCAAAGTAAAAAGCGCTCTTGGGTGCTTCAGAGTGCCGAGTTTATCACTGCACATGAAGAAATGACCACCTGCAACGTTTGGTTTATGTTTTATGAGCATTTTTAATTGTATTGCTTAGAGCGCATTTTCTCGACGAGCTGAGCACGTTTTCTAGTTAAAAGCGCTCTTGGGTGCTTCAGAGTGCCGAGTTTATCACTGCGCATGAAGAAATGACCACCTGCAACGTTTGGTTTATGTTTTATAAGCATTTTTAATTTTATTGCTTAAATCGCATTTTCTCGACGAGCTGAGCACGTTTTCTGGATGGTGGCTCTCCCGTCACTCTGGTTAGGTTGGCATAGTAAAAAGCGCTCTTGGGGGCTTGAGAGTGCCGAGTTTATCACTGCGCATGAAGAAATGACCACCTGCAACGTTTGGTTTATGTTTTATAAGCATTTTTAATTGTATTGCTTAGAGCGCATTTTCTCGACGAGCTGAGCACGTTTTCTAGTAAAAAGCGCTCTTGGGTGCTTCAGAGTGCCGAGTTTATCACTGCGCATGCAGAAATGACCACCTGCAACGTTTGGTTTATGTTTTATAAGCATTTTTTGTTTTATTGCTTAAATCGCATTTTCTTGACGAGCTGAGCACGTTTTCTGGATGGTGCCTCTCCCGTCACTCTGGTTAGGTTGGCATAGAAAACAGTGCTCTTGGGGGCTTCAGAGTGCCCAGTTTATCACTGCGCATGCAGAAATGACCACCTGCAACGTTTGGTTTATGTTTTATAAGCATTTTTAATTTTATTGCTTAAATCGCATTTTCTCGATGAGCTGAGCACGTTTTCTGGATGGTGCCTCTCCCGTCACTCTGGTTAGGTTGGCAAAGTAAAAAGCGCTCTTGGGTGCTTCAGAGTGCCGAGTTTATCACTGCACATGAAGAAATGACCACCTGCAACGTTTGGTTTATGTTTTATGAGCATTTTTAATTGTATTGCTTAGAGCGCATTTTCTCGACGAGCTGAGCACGTTTTCTAGTAAAAAAGCGCTCTTGGGTGCTTCAGAGTGCCGAGTTTATCACTGCACATGAAGAAATGACCACCTGCAACGTTTGGTTTATGTTTTATGAGCATTTTTAATTGTATTGCTTAGAGCGCATTTTCTCGACGAGCTGAGCACGTTTTCTAGTAAAAAGCGCTCTTGGGTGCTTCAGAGTGCCCAGTTTATCACTGCGCATGCAGAAATGACCACCTGCAACGTTTGGTTTATGTTTTATAAGCATTTTTAGTTTTATTGCTTAAATCGCATTTTCTCGATGAGCTGAGCACGTTTTCTGGATGGTGCCTCTCCCGTCACTCTGGTTAGGTTGGCAAAGTAAAAAGCGCTCTTGGGTGCTTCAGAGTGCCGAGTTTATCACTGCACATGAAGAAATGACCACCTGCAACGTTCGGTTTGTGTTTTATGAGCATTTTTAATTGTATTGCTTAGAGCGCATTTTCTCGACGAGCTGAGCACGTTTTCTAGTTAAAAGCGCTCTTGGGTGCTTCAGAGTGCCGAGTTTATCACTGCGCATGAAGAAATGACCACCTGCAACGTTTGGTTTATGTTTTATAAGCATTTTTAATTGTATTGCTTAAATCGCATTTTCTCGACGAGCTGAGCACGTTTTCTGGATGGTGCCTCTCCCGTCACTCTGGTTAGGTTGGCATAGTAAAAAGTGCTCTTGGGGGCTTCAGAGTGCCCAGTTTATCACTGCGCATGCAGAAATGACCACCTGCAACGTTTGGTTTATGTTTTTGAAGGAATAGGGGCAAAAGACACAAAACCCGCCTAGCCACAATACCAGATACGCTCACATCTCTTTGGATAAAGTATACAAGCAGACAAGTATATTCATGGAATCAACCAATAAAGCAGACATAACTAGACATTCTTTGATGCAAGATAATAACAGAGGTTGCTACAACTTTATGATTCAATATGTATTTCTGTGCACTGCAAAATAAATGTATTTTGATATGTTGCTTACATAGCTTAATGACCCTTAAGGAACTGTGTAATGCATGCCTGATGTTTGTTCTCTAAATCATGGACACGGCCAGAGTCGTCTTGACCGTACAGTACTTGATTATATCTTGTGTTTTGATTAAACGTCATATGTCGCCTAATGCGGGACGCCAGCTTTTAGATTACTACTGAACGCTCTGCACAGAGGGAAATGTTTTGCCTAACAGAAAAGATATGGTGGAAAGCATGATTAAACTAAGAATATAATGATGTGAGCAAAGACATGAACTAACTTTGCATAGTCAGGGAACAGTAATAGATTAATGATGTTACAGCCAAAAAGCTCACATTAATTCGTACAAAATGACAAAAGTGAAAGAATGAGGTACGACAGCATATGTGCAAGAATGGAGGAGAATGTTTACAGGAAGGTCACTCGGAGATAAAAAACCAGCTGGTGCCAGAAGGAGACAGCCAAGGACTCGGCCAAAGATGATCACCAAGGCCGAAAGACGGGATGGAAGACCACAGCCCCCACACACACACCGAATCTTCCATAACCAGCACCCACTCCCATGGAATCAAACTCTCCTGCGAACTCGCCCCACCCCAACTACTCATCACCCATCAAACGCGCCCCACACCAACTGAATATAAGCTGACCAAAGAACCTTGAACGTTGCCTTTTCTGAATGGAGACTTTCTGCTCTTGAAAGGCCCAGCGCTGTATTGTACTTTCCTGAAAACAGAGCTTTCTTAAACAAGAATTATGATTGAACTCAACCAACCTGTGTAAGTCTAATTTCTGCTTCAGTGTCTTTGCATTTTCCTAAATCTGAAGAAATTAAACGAGCACGCAGTTAGTGAATTGGATAACAGGTGATTGGCAATGGCTTTTGCCGTGAGGCGCAGATAGCGCTCCCTAAATTGTGGACCAAAATCCAACAAATGGTGACCATCCGACGTGATTTCTTCAGAAGGGAAAGTGCATGCTCCAGGAAGGATTCTTCCATCTCCGCTCTTGCTCAACAATATTGCAGTCCGATCAACACAAAAGGTAAGGGGGAACTTTTTAATAAAAATCTCCCAGTTCAGCAATGTTGTGGAGTCAAAGTGGAGTAAAATTAAAATTAAATATTAATAATTTTAGCTCTGTGTTCAGGAATTGTGGTTGTATGTATATATTACATTTATGCTTGTATGGGAACTGGTGAAAAAGTGACATTTTGTGGAAAAGGAAAAGAGAAAGGTGGTGAGGACTTCGTCTGATCAGCGAAGGAAACTCACACCGTGGAGAACCTGTGGGGTGCCAGTGACTATCATATGGGCACCGGAGTGGCCTCAATAGTAGACGCTTAGGGACTTTGTACTGTTGCCTAAGGTCAGGGTCGATTGGATCGGCCAGGCCACCAATACGAGTCGGGGACTCGTGAAAAAATAAATAAATAAATAAATAAAAAGGTGAAGGCATCGCTGATATAGCAGGACGGATGCCTGGCGACCTCAATAGTGCGACCTTAGAGACTTATATTGTTGTCTAGGGCGAAGGGTAACTGGGTTAACCAGGTCGCTACATAATTGTTGAAGTGTGTCTATGATGATATTGTGTGGAAAGCAGGCTTGGCTGTCAGATGGGACAGCGACGCAGCTAGAGAAGTGAGTGATTAGTTGTGGTGCTGCTGTTCATGGGGTGGAAGTGATGATTTGTGGTTCATGAAGAACAATAAGTTGATTTATATAAAATTGTTGATTTTTATTTGTCATGTGAGTTGGAGTCAGAAAAATGGCTTAAAAATAATTTGATAAAGAATATATATATAATTAGCATGAAGGTTGTATCCCATTGTGTGGTGGGGTTAAACTGTAACCATTTTTGTTTTCAAAAGGGTGCGGCTCTAAAGTTTGGGCCAAACGGTCAGGTGGACACAAATGCATATTTTGGACAGAGGTGGGGGGTTGCATTGTGCGACGTGGTGGTGGCGAGGCTCTCCACACTTCGGTTGCCCCCCCCTTGTCATCAACTGGGAAGATTGTCATGTCTATGTTGTGGGCCCGTGTGTTATCTATGTTTGTCTTTGTGTATCAGTTTGTTAGAAATGATGGAATTGGGCTAAAATGTTGCACGAAGATGGTGTGCTAGACAATGGTTTATCAGATTTGCATTGTTAAATGTAAAAATTAGAAATTATGGAATAATCTGAGGGTTGTGGGCAGAAACTGGTCCAAAAAGGAGAGTGCCCAACCCTCATAAAAAATGTGAGAGTAAGAGAGAACAGGCATTATTGAGTTGGATCAAATTACATAAATTGTGATTGCAGATGTTAAATTTAGGAGGAATTATTGATCGATTAGGACATTAGACTATACAAGGTGGTTACATGTAAGAATAAATCAAAGATTTGAATCACTTAGAGTTATAAAAAACAAAAAAAACAACAACAAATAAAAACGACATTGCAAGGGGGCACTTTTTATTAAAAGACCACCAAGTAAAGTATTAAGCAGGGGGCATTCGTGATTGGGATTAAATTAAGGATAAAATTAGGTCAATGATGAGAAATCAATGGTGCTCTGCACAAAAAGGCAAAAATTTTAATGAGGAAATATTTGGAGTACTTGGGTTTATTTTGTTTATTGTTATGTTTTCTTTGTGTTCTTGGGTTAGGGTTCAGGTGTTCCTTGTTATTCTCTTATCGCCTGCATTGTAAATGTTTTCTTTATGCAGATAGGTTAACAGGCTAGGAATTTAGTGAGGAGATAATTGATCAATTGATGGGGGTTAATAATTGTCCAAATTCTCGTCACATGTTTTGAGGGACCACAGCAACAACATTATAGTTGGAGGCCATTATTTAGTACAGTGGTTCCCAAAGTGGGCGGTACCGCCCCCCTGGGGGCGGTGGAAAGATCTGGGGGGGCGGTGAGGAAGAAAGGGGCGGTAGGGGGGCGGTAGGGGGGCGGCAGTCGATTTGTACACAACACGCCGCTCTGGCCCAGTCAGATCCGACAGCATAGACTACAAAAGCAAAAGCTCAGGTTTGTAATTTCAAGCTTGTAATGTTCAGAATTTTATCTTATAATAAAAACCGCATTCTGGCGGTAAACATCATCTTGAGTTCAAGTCAACATGAAATTGGGGACTCGCCAGAACGCGCTGTGTTGTGTTGAGCTGGTTAGGGCAGTGGTCCCCAACCACCGGGCCGCGGACCGGTCCGTGGGTCACTTGGTACCGGGCCGCCAAGCCGCACAGAATATTTTTTTTATTGACGATCAATTAATTCAGGTCAAGACACTCGTCCCGGTCACGTGACATGTTTCCCCAGTCGAGCCCGCAAAGCTAATATGTGGCGACAGGCTAACTAACCAGGCAGTGAAGCATTCAAAACTGCTTCAACACATGGAGACCAAGCATCCTGCAATAAAAGACAAACCTTAAATCACTTCGGGTGTCATTGTCTCCGATTACGTCTAGATGGGACCGGCTCGTTTCTGAGAAACAAACTCAGTGCTCCCACTAATTCAACGTAATGTTAATGATATTATAAATGTATTATTTATTTATTTATTTATATAAATGTATTATTTATTTATATAAATGCCTTGGGGGGGGGGCGCTAGGAATTCACTGGGGAGCCAAAGGGGGCGCCAGCCTGCAAAAGTTTGGGAACCACTGATTTAGTACGTGATGACAGTGTCTAGATAAATAGACTGTTTTATCAAAAAATGTGAGAGTGAAGGAGGAGGTTTGATATGTAATCTGGCATTTGGGTGCCACTTTTAAGAGTCTGTGCAGGAGCATAGATTGTTTTTGTTTGTTCTTAAAGATATATTTAACAGTTTATCTTGGTGCAGTAAGGATATAGCAATTTTGAAAGACTTAAAATTAAAAGCAAAATTACATTTTAATTCTGACGCATGCCAGCTAACATGAGGATGGCAAATAAATAAATGAATAAATACTAGCTCAAATGTGGCATGTGTTTTAAATTGGGCGATAAGACATTCACTTTCAAGCACTATCATTTAGCGCTGCTGACAACAATAACATATGAGATGGTAAATCAAGGAGGAGTGTCATATTTGGAACACAGGCGCTGTATGACCTATAGATTGAACAATAGCATTCACCGCATATACAACTATGTTGGTAGATTGTTAAATTACATTACAGTTTAATACAAAGGATTTCGGAACTTTATTTGATGATAAACACAAACGAGGATTTTAGCTGTGTTAATGGGTCGGGTGGATGGATTACTCAAAAAAAAAAAAAAAAAAAAAAAGCATTTGATAAGGGCGGCTTGATAGTAAGATGATGAGAGTGCGCAACTGATAGGAGACAAAATGTTAATAGGAAGATTTGGGGTGTAAGGAACAAATACTACACAGGAAGACTGATAACACGAAGATAGTTTTGTGAAATTTGTGTCCCAGTGTGTTCTGCCCTAGCGTGTGGCACAAGTCCTGAACTGAGTCCTCTTACTCCACTGGCTGTCTCAAAATCAACAGAGGGAACTATTATCATGCTTGAAGGGGGCAAGCACAGCTTTTCACAGGACAAGAACCATACAGTTGGTGGAATACACACAGTTGCAGATCAAAAAGAAAATGGACTGAAAGAACAAAGACAAGATGGACGCATTTGAGAATGGCGGACAATCCAGCCCTGAGTCATCATCATGAGAATCTAAGAGGAGAGGCTGCTAAAGACTTGCATGAGGCACATGAAGTCAAACTGGACACATTGATAAAGACTGCTGAAGCATTACAAAGTTGGTGGAGTATGGGACAAAAGGGATGGAAGTGTGTTTGGGTGCTGGGGCGGACATAACTGAGGAGTTTTGATAAAAGAGGGAATAATAAGGCTGCTTATTGACATTGAAACGGGGATAAAAAACAAAATACATCGATATGGACAGTGAAGATGCACTAATAATAACAAATCATACGACAGCGTGATCAGAATCTTTGCAAAGTGTGCATTGATCGATAGAAATTAAATCATTTGAATCATAAATTTCTATATGTAACAGCATTTCGAAGACATGATGAATCTAATTGAAATAATGAAATTTTATAATTGGACCGGTGAAAATTTGGATTCGGGCAACAGAAGGCTGAATTGTTAAACTTAATTGACCTTTATCAAAACGACAGAATTTAATTACACATCAATTGCGACTGATTTATAGGATGCATATTTGAGCTTGAAGGGGTGAGGGGCCATAAGAAAGTTGGAATTCTGGATAGTCAGCACAATAGTAATACAGGGCACTACTTAATTAAAAAAGAATACAGTAGGGTTTTTAAATAACAATTACAGTGACATGACCCTTGCGACAATTGATTTAAATGGCAATTTATGATAGGTACTTGGGGTTAGGATTAACAATCCATCCATCCATCCATTACTGGTGCGGCTCGTCCTTACGAGGGTCACGGAGGATTAACAATAATAATTAGAATTTGTCATTTCTGTAGAAATTGCGTGTGAAGGCGTAGAGGCTGAATAAAAATTCGGGGAATGCTACAAGATTGTGTTTAAATTTGGAACGTGTTGAAGTGGTCAGAAAATGGATGAAAATATAGAAAGAATTCTGTAAAATTGGAAAAAGGAAATTTTGCAAAATCTTACCGCAATGTTGAAAGTGAAAATGTGAAATTTTAATCTAAGAAGTGAAAGAAGGTGAATTGGAAAGTGAAAGAAGGCGAATTGGAGCAATTATGAGGAAGAAAATGAGAAATGTTGAATGTGCCATGAAGATTGAATGGTGAAATATTGGCTTAGAATTTGTAAACATCTCGAAAACCGTACATTTTAGAATATTTGGCATGAATATTTAAAAGTGTTAAAAGTGGAATGAAGTGAATCAGATGAATTTGTAGAAGTAGTTAAGCTAAAAATAAATAAATTAAAAAAAAAAAAAAGAAAAAAAAAAAAAAAAAAAAGAATAAATAAATAAATAAAAAAAAAGAGGCAGAAGAATGCAGAAGAAGGTGAATAATAATAAAGTCAAGGCAAATCAAGTTTATTTACGTATATAGCCCACAAGCAAGTCTCAAAGGGCTTCAAATGTACAAAAATTGACAATTTGAAGTACAGGAACAATAAGTGTGAAGGCCACAATGATGATCATGACAGTAAAAATATTTCTAATTGGTTTTGATAGGTACAAAGGGGGAACATGGAAGAAGGTTTCAAAATTTGTGATTTAGCGTGACTCCATTATCAAGAGTAAGCATTTCTTTTTATTCTAAGAATTGGCATCAACAAAAATGAGAACGATAATCTTCAAGGTGATAGTGTAAGTGGCAGGAAGAAGCTGTGTATATTGTTTTTTAAACATTATTTTTAGTATCATTATTTTTTAGGAGGGTCAGTAATGCTTGTGAGGAGATGAATGAAGGAACTAGGTAACAGTAAAAGGGAGTGCTCTATAATTTTTTGGTTCTTTGCCAGAGGTAGTTATTTGGAGGGATGAATTTAAACTGAAAGCAAAATGGAACTGTTTAGTGGAAGAAATATGGGAAGGTGGAAATATTGAAGTTACAGCTCAACACGAAGTGTCAAATAGTCTAAGTGTGAGATGTGAGCGAACTAAATGGGGAGTTAAATCATGTTCCAGCATGCTGCATATTGGCAAACGATGAGAGGACAGGAGACCAGACAATTAGATATTAATTTTGGGTTTAAAATAAAAAAGGGAAATTTTAATTGAGGAGAAAATTTTGCGTAGGGATGGTTCCTTTTACAATTTAATATTGTACGTTTTTATGTGTGTGTTGTGGGATGACAGTTTGTCTGTAATGGTGTATGAATGTCAAGTCTGTGCTTGTGGTGTTGGTGTATTGTGAATGGTTAACATGAGTCAAAGTTGGGGTGATGTGATCACAGCAGAGGATAACATTCCTCTCACCTGAAAAATATAAAGATACTACAGATTTGAAAAAGCAAGATTGATCGGGGCTAATTTTGGACTAAATATGGGTTTAGGATTACTCTGGGGCACCATTGACAACAAAAGACTTCAATGGAGAAGGCCCAATTCAAGATTATGACCAGACGTGACTATACCAGCATTGACAATCAAGACTCTGAGTCAAGACAGTGTATGACAACAACTCTGGACTTACCTGACAGTGTGACGAAATGTACGTGACGGAATTTGTGATGACTTGCTTTGTTTTGATGTTTTACCTAATTGTATTGCAGCCTCTAACAGCAACCCAGGGAGCAGATTGTGCTTTATTTGTTAAACTCGTGTTTACTTTGCAGGTTGTCAACTGCAGTCTTGGAGAATTTTGTGTCATGTCTGTGAACATGCATTAACAACTAACCCCTTACTTTTCATAATGAGTTTGTAAATGTGATCGTTTTCAGGACAGGCTCGGCAGGCTCCAGTTTTCAATTTCATACGTTTGACATGCGCCCGTGTGTGGATTATTTTTTGTTTAGCATTATGAAATTTATTTCTTGGTATTATGGATGTTTATTGTCCGGAGAGCTGCATGCACAGCTACAGGAGGGTGATGGCTTTTGTTCATACAGCCATGTGAGATGCTGCCAGTCGAGTTTCAGGGACTGAGAATTGGTGATTCCAGGCCAGGATGGCATCTGGAGGTACACCGAAGTCCAGCTGGCGATGGGTATGTTACCATGGAAATTGTTATTTTTACTTTTAACCATAGTGCCACATTTTTTAGAATGTGTCAAAAGGGGGAAAAAAAATAAATAAATAAATAAAATAAAAATTAAAAAAAAAAAATTGAAAATAAGAAAAAAACAAAGGGGGGAATTGTGAGATTTTAAGTGTTTTCAGAATTGAGTCTTCAACATGCGAGACGGAGGAGAAGAAGCAGCTTGGCAGAAATGAAGTGAATGGGAGACAACATCGTGAAATGGAGCCAAAGCCTGGTAACAAGTGTGGAGAGTTTTAAAATAGCTTATAATAAATTGTTGACCTTTCAAAACAGGATCACATAGGTGGGAGAGTATTAAATGTAAAAAATTGGAACAATAACATACAGACTCCAAACGAATTTGGAACAGGTGGATAACTTATGAACGTTAAAGTTTGAATAACACATTATTCACGTGATTCATTTGCAGGATAAACAATGGAAGGGATTGATAAATTGAACACATTTAAGATGACTGCAGGAGTATTATGGCGAAAACAAATAGATTCAACAAAAGTTTTTCCCTATAAAATGGTGGCGTTTGGTTTGAAGTACATAGTCGCTTCAAAGGAGGAAAAGCATGAATTAAGATACGTGATTGATCAATGATTAAATGTTAGTCAAACAACAGATTGAATAAATTACGATGACTATGCTTTGAAAAGGCTATCCCTTATACCAGGGGTGTCAAATTTTTTCCCTGGCCGCATTGTAGTCATAGCTTCTTTTGGAGGGCGGTTATGACTGTCACCCCAAATAAATGTATGAGCACCTCATATTATATACAGTAAAAGCTACAAAATAAACTAACAAGTAATTCGTTTTCAAATCAGACAAGTAAAAAACTGGTCTACTATTTAAAAATAAAATATTATTAAAAGTGAAGACAATTTGCAATTCGAGTAATGACATGAATATGAAGCACAATTTGTCTTCGCGGGCCACATAAAATGATGTGCCTGGCTGCATCTGGCCCCCGGGCCTTGAGTTTGACACCTGTGCCTTATACAAAGGTAAAGAAGGATTAGAATTTGATAGAACAGATATGGACATTCACATATTCCAATAGAGTTTCAACTGCTTGCAATACTATTACAAATTAATTAACACTTGTGAGTGAATGCGGGATTGATTGATTGATTGATTGATTGATTGGTTGATTGATTGATTGATTGATTGACTGACTGATTGACTGAATGACCGAGTGACAGAATGACCGAGACCAAATGACTGAGTGACCGAATGGGCGATCGTTCGATGTCTGTCTGTCTATGTGCATGTATGGATGTATGTATGTATTTCGTTATTTGTTTATGTATTTTTCTCTCACGTTTTCGTTTTCATCTTCCACTTCTTTCGGGAATCTTCTCGCTTTTTAAGAATCTCCCCTGCCATCTCTCCTTGATAGTTCCATGCTGTCACTGGAATGTCGTCTAGGCCAATTGCCTTTCCCCTCTCCATCTTTTACAAATGTCTGGGTATGAATTTTATCTATATTTATTTTTCTCACTCATTGGCGGCCCCACAGAGGGACTTGAAGCGGCTCCACAGAGGGACGTGGTGGGCCGACAGAGGGAGTACGAACACATATGGGTTTTTGGTGACCTCAGTTTAACTGAGGTCAACAGAGGGTGTGAAGGAATAGGGGCAAAAGACACAAAACCCGCCTAGCCACAATACCAGATACGCTCACATCTCTTTGGATAAAGTATACAAGCAGACAAGTATATTCATGGAATCAACCAATAAAGCAGACATAACTAGACATTCTTTGATGCAAGATAATAACAGAGGTTGCTACAACTTTATGATTCAATATGTATTTCTGTGCACTGCAAAATAAATGTATTTTGATATGTTGCTTACATAGCTTAATGACCCTTAAGGAACTGTGTAATGCATGCCTGATGTTTGTTCTCTAAATCATGGACACGGCCAGAGTCGTCTTGACCGTACAGTACTTGATTATATCTTGTGTTTTGATTAAACGTCATATGTCGCCTAATGCGAGACGCCAGCTTTTAGATTACTACTGAACGCTCTGCACAGAGGGAAATGTTTTGCCTAACAGAAAAGATATGGTGGAAAGCATGATTAAACTAAGAATATAATGATGTGAGCAAAGACATGAACTAACTTTGCATAGTCAGGGAACAGTAATAGATTAATGATGTTACAGCCAAAAAGCTCACATTAATTCGTACAAAATGACAAAAGTGAAAGAATGAGGTACGACAGCATATGTGCAAGAATGGAGGAGAATGTTTACAGGAAGGTCACTCGGAGATAAAAAAACCAGCTGGTGCCAGAAGGAGACAGCCAAGGACTCGGCCAAAGATGATCACCAAGGCCGAAAGACGGGATGGAAGACCACAGCCCCCACACACACACCGAATCTTCCATAACCAGCACCCACTCCCATGGAATCAAACTCTCCTGCGAACTCGCCCCACCCCAACTACTCATCACCCATCAAACGCGCCCCACACCAACTGAATATAAGCTGACCAAAGAACCTTGAACGTTGCCTTTTCTGAATGGAGACTTTCTGCTCTTGAAAGGCCCAGCGCTGTATTGTACTTTCCTGAAAACCGAGCTTTCTTAAACAAGAATTATGATTGAACTCAACCAACCTGTGTAAGTCTAATTTCTGCTTCAGTGTCTTTGCATTTTCCTAAATCTGAAGAAATTAAACGAGCACGCAGTTAGTGAATTGGATAACAGGTGATTGGCAATGGCTTTTGCCGTGAAGCGCAGATAGCGCTCCCTAAATTGTGGACCAAAATCCAACATTTTATAAGCATTTTTAGTTTTATTGCTTAAATCGCATTTTCTCGACGAGCTGAGCACGTTTTCTGGATGGTGCCTCTCCCGTCACTCTGGTTAGGTTGGCAAAGTAAAAAGCGCTCTTGGGTGCTTCAGAGTGCCGAGTTTATCACTGCGCATGAAGAAATGACCACCTGCAACGTTTGGTTTATGTTTTATGAGCATTTTTAATTGTATTGCTTAGAGCGCATTTTCTCGACGAGCTGAGCACGTTTTCTAGTAAAAAGCGCTCTTGGGTGCTTCAGAGTGCCGAGTTTATCACTGCGCATGCAGAAATGACCACCTGCAACGTTTGGTTTATGTTTTATAAGCATTTTTAATTTTATTGCTTAAATCGCATTTTCTCGACGAGCTGAGCACGTTTTCTGGATGGTGCCTCTCCCGTCACTCTGGTTAGGTTGGCATAGTAAAAAGTGCTCTTGGGGGCTTCAGAGTGCCGAGTTTATCACTGCGCATGAAGAAATGACCAACTGCAACGTTTGGTTTATGTTTTATAAGCATTTTTAGTTTTATTGCTTAAATCGCATTTTCTCGACGAGCTGAGCACGTTTTCTGGATGGTGCCTCTCCCGTCACTCTGGTTAGGTTGGCATAGTAAAAAGTGCTCTTGGGGGCTTCAGAGTGCCCAGTTTATCACTGCGCATGCAGAAATGACCACCTGCAACATTTGGTTTATGTTTTATAAGCATTTTTAATTGTATTTCTTAGAGCGCATTTTCTCGACGAGCTGAGCACGTTTTCTAGTAAAAAGCGCTCTTGGGTGCTTCAGAGTGCCGAGTTTATCACTGCGCATGCAGAAATGACCACCTGCAACGTTTGGTTTATGTTTTATAAGCATTTTTTGTTTTATTGCTTAAATCGCATTTTCTCGACGAGCTGAGCACGTTTTCTGGATGGTGCCTCTCCCGTCACTCTGGTTAGGTTGGCATAGTAAAAAGTGCTCTTGGGGGCTTCAGAGTGCCCAGTTTATCACTGCGCATACAGAAATGACCACCTGCAACGTTTGGTTTATGTTTTATAAGCATTTTTAATTGTATTGCTTAGAGCGCATTTTCTCGACGAGCTGAGCACGTTTTCTAGTAAAAAGCGCTCTTGGGTGCTTCAGAGTGCCGAGTTTATCACTGCGCATGCAGAAATGACCACCTGCAACGTTTGGTTTATGTTTTATAAGCATTTTTTGTTTTATTGCTTAAATCGCATTTTCTCGACGAGCTGAGCACGTTTTCTGGATGGTGCCTCTCCCGTCACTCTGGTTAGGTTGGCATAGTAAAAAGTGCTCTTGGGGGCTTCAGAGTGCCCAGTTTATCACTGCGCATGCAGAAATGACCACCTGCAACGTTTGGTTTATGTTTTATAAGCATTTTTAGTTTTATTGCTTAAATCGCATTTTCTCGACGAGCTGAGCACGTTTTCTGGATGGTGCCTCTCCCGTCACTCTGGTTAGGTTGGCAAAGTAAAAAGCGCTCTTGGGTGCTTCAGAGTGCCGAGTTTATCACTGCACATAAAGAAATGACCACCTGCAACGTTTGGTTTATGTTTTATGAGCATTTTTAATTGTATTGCTTAGAGCGCATTTTCTCGACGAGCTGAGCACTATTTCTAGTAAAAAGCGCTCTTGGGTGCTTCAGAGTGCCGGGTTTATCACTGCGCATGCAGAAATGACCACCTGCAACGTTTGGTTTATGTTTTATAAGCATTTTTTGTTTTATTGCTTAAATCGCATTTTCTCGACGAGCTGAGCACGTTTTCTGGATGGTGCCTCTCCCGTCACTCTGGTTAGGTTGGCATAGTAAAAAGCGCTCTTGGGGGCTTCAGAGTGCCCAGTTTATCACTGCGCATGCAGAAATGACCACCTGCAACGTTTGGTTTATGTTTTATAAGCATTTTTAGTTTTATTGCTTAAATCGCATTTTCTCGACGAGCTGAGCACGTTTTCTGGATGGTGCCTCTCCCGTCACTCTGGTTAGGTTGGCAAAGTAAAAAGCGCTCTTGGGTGCTTCAGAGTGCCGAGTTTATCACTGCACATAAAGAAATGACCACCTGCAACGTTTGGTTTATGTTTTATGAGCATTTTTAATTGTATTGCTTAGAGCGCATTTTCTCGACGAGCTGAGCACTATTTCTAGTAAAAAGCGCTCTTGGGTGCTTCAGAGTGCCGGGTTTATCACTGCGCATGCAGAAATGACCACCTGCAACGTTTGGTTTATGTTTTATAAGCATTTTTTGTTTTATTGCTTAAATCGCATTTTCTCGACGAGCTGAGCACGTTTTCTGGATGGTGCCTCTCCCGTCACTCTGGTTAGGTTGGCATAGTAAAAAGCGCTCTTGGGGGCTTCAGAGTGCCCAGTTTATCACTGCGCATGCAGAAATGACCACCTGCAACGTTTGGTTTATGTTTTATAAGCATTTTTAGTTTTATTGCTTAAATCGCATTTTCTCGACGAGCTGAGCACGTTTTCTGGATGGTGCCTCTCCCGTCACTCTGGTTAGGTTGGCAAAGTAAAAAGCGCTCTTGGGTGCTTCAGAGTGCCGAGTTTATCACTGCACATAAAGAAATGACCACCTGCAACGTTTGGTTTATGTTTTATGAGCATTTTTAATTGTATTGCTTAGAGCGCATTTTCTCGACGAGCTGAGCACTATTTCTAGTAAAAAGCGCTCTTGGGTGCTTCAGAGTGCCGGGTTTATCACTGCGCATGCAGAAATGACCACCTGCAACGTTTGGTTTATGTTTTATAAGCATTTTTTGTTTTATTGCTTAAATCGCATTTTCTCGACGAGCTGAGCACGTTTTCTGGATGGTGCCTCTCCCGTCACTCTGGTTAGGTTGGCATAGTAAAAAGCGCTCTTGGGGGCTTCAGAGTGCCCAGTTTATCACTGCGCATGCAGAAATGACCACCTGCAACGTTTGGTTTATGTTTTATAAGCATTTTTAGTTTTATTGCTTAAATCGCATTTTCTCGACGAGCTGAGCACGTTTTCTGGATGGTGCCTCTCCCGTCACTCTGGTTAGGTTGGCAAAGTAAAAAGCGCTCTTGGGTGCTTCAGAGTGCCGAGTTTATCACTGCACATAAAGAAATGACCACCTGCAACGTTTGGTTTATGTTTTATGAGCATTTTTAATTGTATTGCTTAGAGCGCATTTTCTCGACGAGCTGAGCACTATTTCTAGTAAAAAGCGCTCTTGGGTGCTTCAGAGTGCCGGGTTTATCACTGCGCATGCAGAAATGACCACCTGCAACGTTTGGTTTATGTTTTATAAGCATTTTTTGTTTTATTGCTTAAATCGCATTTTCTCGACGAGCTGAGCACGTTTTCTGGATGGTGCCTCTCCCGTCACTCTGGTTAGGTTGGCATAGTAAAAAGCGCTCTTGGGGGCTTCAGAGTGCCCAGTTTATCACTGCGCATGCAGAAATGACCACCTGCAACGTTTGGTTTATGTTTTATAAGCATTTTTAGTTTTATTGCTTAAATCGCATTTTCTCGACGAGCTGAGCACGTTTTCTGGATGGTGCCTCTCCCGTCACTCTGGTTAGGTTGGCAAAGTAAAAAGCGCTCTTGGGTGCTTCAGAGTGCCGAGTTTATCACTGCACATAAAGAAATGACCACCTGCAACGTTTGGTTTATGTTTTATGAGCATTTTTAATTGTATTGCTTAGAGCGCATTTTCTCGACGAGCTGAGCACTATTTCTAGTAAAAAGCGCTCTTGGGTGCTTCAGAGTGCCGGGTTTATCACTGCGCATGCAGAAATGACCACCTGCAACGTTTGGTTTATGTTTTATAAGCATTTTTTGTTTTATTGCTTAAATCGCATTTTCTCGACGAGCTGAGCACGTTTTCTGGATGGTGCCTCTCCCGTCACTCTGGTTAGGTTGGCATAGTAAAAAGCGCTCTTGGGGGCTTCAGAGTGCCCAGTTTATCACTGCGCATGCAGAAATGACCACCTGCAACGTTTGGTTTATGTTTTATAAGCATTTTTAGTTTTATTGCTTAAATCGCATTTTCTCGACGAGCTGAGCACGTTTTCTGGATGGTGCCTCTCCCGTCACTCTGGTTAGGTTGGCAAAGTAAAAAGCGCTCTTGGGTGCTTCAGAGTGCCGAGTTTATCACTGCACATAAAGAAATGACCACCTGCAACGTTTGGTTTATGTTTTATGAGCATTTTTAATTGTATTGCTTAGAGCGCATTTTCTCGACGAGCTGAGCACTATTTCTAGTAAAAAGCGCTCTTGGGTGCTTCAGAGTGCCGGGTTTATCACTGCGCATGCAGAAATGACCACCTGCAACGTTTGGTTTATGTTTTATAAGCATTTTTTGTTTTATTGCTTAAATCGCATTTTCTCGACGAGCTGAGCACGTTTTCTGGATGGTGCCTCTCCCGTCACTCTGGTTAGGTTGGCATAGTAAAAAGCGCTCTTGGGGGCTTCAGAGTGCCCAGTTTATCACTGCGCATGCAGAAATGACCACCTGCAACGTTTGGTTTATGTTTTATAAGCATTTTTAGTTTTATTGCTTAAATCGCATTTTCTCGACGAGCTGAGCACGTTTTCTGGATGGTGCCTCTCCCGTCACTCTGGTTAGGTTGGCAAAGTAAAAAGCGCTCTTGGGTGCTTCAGAGTGCCGAGTTTATCACTGCACATAAAGAAATGACCACCTGCAACGTTTGGTTTATGTTTTATGAGCATTTTTAATTGTATTGCTTAGAGCGCATTTTCTCGACGAGCTGAGCACTATTTCTAGTAAAAAGCGCTCTTGGGTGCTTCAGAGTGCCGGGTTTATCACTGCGCATGCAGAAATGACCACCTGCAACGTTTGGTTTATGTTTTATAAGCATTTTTTGTTTTATTGCTTAAATCGCATTTTCTCGACAAGCTGAGCACGTTTTCTGGATGGTGCCTCTCCCGTCACTCTGGTTAGGTTGGCATAGTAAAAAGCGCTCTTGGGGGCTTCAGAGTGCCCGAGTTTATCACTGCGCATGCAGAAATGACCACCTGCAACGTTTGGTTTATGTTTTATAAGCATTTTTAGTTTTATTGCTTAAATCGCATTTTCTCGACGAGCTGAGCACGTTTTCTGGATGGTGCCTCTCCCGTCACTCTGGTTAGGTTGGCAAAGTAAAAAGCGCTCTTGGGTGCTTCAGAGTGCCGAGTTTATCACTGCACATAAAGAAATGACCACCTGCAACGTTTGGTTTATGTTTTATGAGCATTTTTAATTGTATTGCTTAGAGCGCATTTTCTCGACGAGCTGAGCACTATTTCTAGTAAAAAGCGCTCTTGGGTGCTTCAGAGTGCCGGGTTTATCACTGCGCATGCAGAAATGACCAGCTGCAACGTTTGGTTTATGTTTTATAAGCATTTTTTGTTTTATTGCTTAAATCGCATTTTCTCGACGAGCTGAGCACGTTTTCTGGATGGTGCCTCTCCCGTCACTCTGGTTAGGTTGGCATAGTAAAAAGCGCTCTTGGGGGCTTCAGAGTGCCCAATTTATCACTGCGCATGCAGAAATGACCACCTGCAACGTTTGGTTTATGTTTTATAAGCATTTTTAGTTTTATTGCTTAAATCGCATTTTCTCGACGAGCTGAGCACGTTTTCTGGATGGTGCCTCTCCCGTCACTCTGGTTAGGTTGGCAAAGTAAAAAGCGCTCTTGGGTGCTTCAGAGTGCCGAGTTTATCACTGCACATAAAGAAATGACCACCTGCAACGTTTGGTTTATGTTTTATGAGCATTTTTAATTGTATTGCTTAGAGCGCATTTTCTCGACGAGCTGAGCACTATTTCTAGTAAAAGCGCTCTTGGGTGCTTCAGAGTGCCGGGTTTATCACTGCGCATGCAGAAATGACCACCTGCAACGTTTGGTTTATGTTTTATAAGCATTTTTTGTTTTATTGCTTAAATCGCATTTTCTCGACGAGCTGAGCACGTTTTCTGGATGGTGCCTCTCCCGTCACTCTGGTTAGGTTGGCATAGTAAAAAGCGCTCTTGGGGGCTTCAGAGTGCCCAGTTTATCACTGCGCATGCAGAAATGACCACCTGCAACGTTTGGTTTATGTTTTATAAGCATTTTTAGTTTTATTGCTTAAATCGCATTTTCTCGACGAGCTGAGCACGTTTTCTGGATGGTGCCTCTCCCGTCACTCTGGTTAGGTTGGCAAAGTAAAAAGCGCTCTTGGGTGCTTCAGAGTGCCGAGTTTATCACTGCACATAAAGAAATGACCACCTGCAACGTTTGGTTTATGTTTTATGAGCATTTTTAATTGTATTGCTTAGAGCGCATTTTCTCGACGAGCTGAGCACTATTTCTAGTAAAAAGCGCTCTTGGGTGCTTCAGAGTGCCGGGTTTATCACTGCGCATGCAGAAATGACCACCTGCAACGTTTGGTTTATGTTTTATAAGCATTTTTTGTTTTATTGCTTAAATCGCATTTTCTCGACGAGCTGAGCACGTTTTCTGGATGGTGCCTCTCCCGTCACTCTGGTTAGGTTGGCATAGTAAAAAGTGCTCTTGGGGGCTTCAGAGTGCCCAGTTTATCACTGCGCATGCAGAAATGACCACCTGCAACGTTTGGTTTATGTTTTATAAGCATTTTTAGTTTTATTGCTTAAATCGCATTTTCTCGACGAGCTGAGCACGTTTTCTGGATGGTGCCTCTCCCGTCACTCTGGTTAGGTTGGCAAAGTAAAAAGCGCTCTTGGGTGCTTCAGAGTGCCGAGTTTATCACTGCGCATGAAGAAATGACCACCTGCAACGTTTGGTTTATGTTTTATAAGCATTTTTAATTGTATTGCTTAGAGTGCATTTTCTCGACGAGCTGAGCACGTTTTCTAGTAAAAAGCGCTCTTGGGTGCTTCAGAGTGCCGAGTTGAGTGCGTGGTTTAGCGTCCGCCCCCGGTCCCTTATGGGACCCTATTTGGCCCGCGGACCGGCTGGCGGGAGCTCCGTGAAAGCCTGTCCGCCCTCCGAGCACTCCTGCCGGGCGTGGGTTAGAGACCGCGCCCGGTCACTTATGGGACCCTAATTGGCCCGCGGACCGGCTGGCGGTACCTCCGTGAATGCCTATCCGCCGTCCGAGCACTCCTGCCGGGCCTGAGTTAGAGACCGCGCCCGGTCACTTATGGGACCCTAAATGGCCCGCGGACCGGCTGGCGGTACCACCGTGAAAGCCTATCCGCCCTCCGAGCACTCCTGCCGGGCGTGAGTTCGAGACCGCGCCCGGTCACTTATGGGACCCTAAATGGCCCGCGGACCGGCTGGCGGGAGCTCCGTGAAAGCCTGTCCGCCCTCCGAGCACTCCTGCCGGGCGTGGGTTAGAGACCGCGCCCGGTCACTTATGGGACCCTAAATGGCCCGCGGACCGGCTGGCGGTACCACCGTGAAAGCCTATCCGCCCTCCGAGCACTCCTGCCGGGCGTGAGTTCGAGACCGCGCCCGGTCACTTATGGGACCCTAAATGGCCCGCGGACCTGCTGGCGGTACCTCCGTGAATGCCTATCCGCCCTCCGAGCACTCCTGCCGGGCCTGAGTTCGAGACCGCGCCCGGTCATGTATGGGACCCTGAATGGCCCGCGGACCGGCTGGCGGGACGTCCGTGGATGCCTATCCGCCCTCCGAGCACTCCCGCCGGGCGTGGGTTAGAGACCGCGCCCGGTCATGTATGGGACCCTGAATGGCCCGCGGACCGGCTGGCGGGACCTCCGTGAATGCCTATCCGCCCTCCGAGCACTCCTGCCGGGCGTGGGTTAGAGACCGCGCCCGGTCAGTTATGGGACCCTAAATAGCCCGCGGACCGGCTGACGGGACCCTCCGTGAATGCCTATCCGCCCTCCGAGCACTCCTGCCGGGCCTGAGTTTGAGACCGCGCCCGGTCAGTTATGGGACCCTAAATAGCCCGCGGACCGGCTGGCGGGACCCTCCTTGAAATGCCTATCCGCCCTCCGAGCACTCCTGCCGGCGTGAGTTAGAGACCGCGCACGGTCACTTATGGGACCCTAAATGGCCCGCGGACCTGCTGGCGGGGCTTCCGTGAAAGCCTATCCGCCTTCCGAGCGCTCTTGCCGGGCGTGAGTTAGCGTCCGCGCCCGGTCGCCTCACGTCACTGTGGTTAGGTTGGCATAGTAAAAAGCGCTCTTGGGTCCTTCAGAGTGCGGAGTTTATCACTGCGCATGAAGAAATGACAACCTGCAACGTTTGGTTTATGTTTTATAAGCATTTTTTAGTTTTATTGCTTAAAATCGCATTTTCTCGACGAGCTGAGCACGTTTTCTGGATGGTGCCTCTCCCGTCACTCTGGTTAGGTTGGCAAAGTAAAAAGCGCTCTTGGGTGCTTCAGAGTGCCGAGTTTATCACTGCACATAAAGAAATGACCACCTGCAACGTTTGGTTTATGTTTTATGAGCATTTTTAATTGTATTGCTTAGAGCGCATTTCTCGACGAGCTGAGCACTATTTCTAGTAAAAAGCGCTCTTGGGTGCTTCAGAGTGCCGGGTTTATCACTGCGCATGCAGAAATGACCACCTGCAACGTTTGGTTTATGTTTTATAAGCATTTTTTGTTTTATTGCTTAAATCGCATTTCTCGACGAGCTGAGCACGTTTTCTGGATGGTGCCTCTCCCGTCACTCTGGTTAGGTTGGCATAGTAAAAAGCGCTCTTGGGGGCTTCAGAGTGCCCAGTTTATCACTGCGCATGCAGAAATGACCACCTGCAACGTTTGGTTTATGTTTATAAGCATTTTTAGTTTTATTGCTTAAATCGCATTTTCTCGACGAGCTGAGCACGTTTCTGGATGGTGCCTCTCCCGTCACTCTGGTTAGGTTGGCAAAGTAAAAAGCGCTCTTGGGTGCTTCAGAGTGCCGAGTTTATCACTGCACATAAAGAAATGACCACCTGCAACGTTTGGTTTATGTTTTATGAGCATTTTTAATTGTATTGCTTAGAGCGCATTTTCTCGACGAGCTGAGCACTATTTCTAGTAAAAAGCGCTCTTGGGTGCTTCAGAGTGCCGGGTTTATCACTGCGCATGCAGAAATGACCACCTGCAACGTTTGGTTTATGTTTTATAAGCATTTTTTGTTTTATTGCTTAAATCGCATTTTCTCGACGAGCTGAGCACGTTTTCTGGATGGTGCCTCTCCCGTCACTCTGGTTAGGTTGGCATAGTAAAAAGCGCTCTTGGGGGCTTCAGAGTGCCCAGTTTATCACTGCGCATGCAGAAATGACCACCTGCAACGTTTGGTTTATGTTTTATAAGCATTTTTAGTTTTATTGCTTAAATCGCATTTTCTCGACGAGCTGAGCACGTTTTCTGGATGGTGCCTCTCCCGTCACTCTGGTTAGGTTGGCAAAGTAAAAAGCGCTCTTGGGTGCTTCAGAGTGCCGAGTTTATCACTGCACATAAAGAAATGACCACCTGCAACGTTTGGTTTATGTTTTATGAGCATTTTTAATTGTATTGCTTAGAGCGCATTTTCTCGACGAGCTGAGCACTATTTCTAGTAAAAAGCGCTCTTGGGTGCTTCAGAGTGCCGGGTTTATCACTGCGCATGCAGAAATGACCACCTGCAACGTTTGGTTTATGTTTTATAAGCATTTTTTGTTTTATTGCTTAAATCGCATTTTCTCGACGAGCTGAGCACGTTTTCTGGATGGTGCCTCTCCCGTCACTCTGGTTAGGTTGGCATAGTAAAAAGCGCTCTTGGGGGCTTCAGAGTGCCCAGTTTATCACTGCGCATGCAGAAATGACCACCTGCAACGTTTGGTTTATGTTTTATAAGCATTTTTAGTTTTATTGCTTAAATCGCATTTTCTCGACGAGCTGAGCACGTTTTCTGGATGGTGCCTCTCCCGTCACTCTGGTTAGGTTGGCAAAGTAAAAAGCGCTCTTGGGTGCTTCAGAGTGCCGAGTTTATCACTGCACATAAAGAAATGACCACCTGCAACGTTTGGTTTATGTTTTATGAGCATTTTTAATTGTATTGCTTAGAGCGCATTTTCTCGACGAGCTGAGCACTATTTCTAGTAAAAAGCGCTCTTGGGTGCTTCAGAGTGCCGGGTTTATCACTGCGCATGCAGAAATGACCACCTGCAACGTTTGGTTTATGTTTTATAAGCATTTTTTGTTTTATTGCTTAAATCGCATTTTCTCGACGAGCTGAGCACGTTTTCTGGATGGTGCCTCTCCCGTCACTCTGGTTAGGTTGGCATAGTAAAAAGCGCTCTTGGGGGCTTCAGAGTGCCCAGTTTATCACTGCGCATGCAGAAATGACCACCTGCAACGTTTGGTTTATGTTTTATAAGCATTTTTAGTTTTATTGCTTAAATCGCATTTTCTCGACGAGCTGAGCACGTTTTCTGGATGGTGCCTCTCCCGTCACTCTGGTTAGGTTGGCAAAGTAAAAAGCGCTCTTGGGTGCTTCAGAGTGCCGAGTTTATCACTGCACATAAAGAAATGACCACCTGCAACGTTTGGTTTATGTTTTATGAGCATTTTTAATTGTATTGCTTAGAGCGCATTTTCTCGACGAGCTGAGCACTATTTCTAGTAAAAAGCGCTCTTGGGTGCTTCAGAGTGCCGGGTTTATCACTGCGCATGCAGAAATGACCACCTGCAACGTTTGGTTTATGTTTTATAAGCATTTTTTGTTTTATTGCTTAAATCGCATTTTCTCGACGAGCTGAGCACGTTTTCTGGATGGTGCCTCTCCCGTCACTCTGGTTAGGTTGGCATAGTAAAAAGCGCTCTTGGGGGCTTCAGAGTGCCCAGTTTATCACTGCGCATGCAGAAATGACCACCTGCAACGTTTGGTTTATGTTTTATAAGCATTTTTAGTTTTATTGCTTAAATCGCATTTTCTCGACGAGCTGAGCACGTTTTCTGGATGGTGCCTCTCCCGTCACTCTGGTTAGGTTGGCAAAGTAAAAAGCGCTCTTGGGTGCTTCAGAGTGCCGAGTTTATCACTGCACATAAAGAAATGACCACCTGCAACGTT
>NW_023590255.1:0-56462 GCF_901709675.1 Syngnathus acus
TCCCCATGGGGAATCCCTCTTTTTGCCTGTATATTGTATTTCTGTATTGAAAGTATGTGGAGGTGGCTATGAAATGAAGTAATTGGGTGATGTCTTGTGCTGTTAGATTTGTACGTTTCTTGAGTGTCCTGTCTGCTGATAGTCTGTCATGTACTATGTGTATAGTGGGCTGTGTGGGCGTTTTTGTGAAGAGTGAAATGACGTCGTGTGATATGAGCATTTCATCTTTCTGTACTTTTATGTGTGTGAGTTCTGTAGCTAGTTGTTTTGAGTTTTTGCAGTGTTGATCCGTGTGTCCTAGTAGTGGTTTTATTATTTCTGTGAGTGCTTTTGAAAGGTTGTATGTGACTGACCCTATGCTGTCTACAATGGGGCGAAGAGGTGTACCTGGTTTATGGATTTTTGGTGTGCCATAAATTCTGGGGATGATGTTTGCTGTGGGTATTAGGTGATTGTATGCCTGTTTGTCTATTTTATTTTCCATGAGTAGTGGTTTGAGTAATGCTTTGAGTTTATTTTTCTTGTCTTCTGTTGGGTCTTTTTTTATTACTTCGTAGGTATCGTCCTGTAGTAACTGTTGCATTGATTCTTCGTAAGTGTCCGTGTCCATAATCACTGTTGTTCTGCCTTTGTCTGCCGGGAGGATTGTAATGTCTTTATTTTTTGCTAGTGTGATCATTGCGTTTGTTTCCTGTTTTGTAATATTACTGGGTGGTGATTTAGCCGTTTTTAATATACCTGCAACTTCATTGCGTAGTGCTGCTTTTTGTCCTGGGTTATGTATTCTTTCGCATGCTAACTCCGTGGCTAAAATGAAATCATCGTAAGGTATGTTTTTGGGTGTGATCGCGTAGTTGAGTCCTTTTGCTAATATGCTGCGTTCTGCCTGGGTGAGATCGTGGCGTGACATGTTGTGAATCCATTTTTCGTTGATGTGTGTGTGGTCCGGTTGTGCCTTCTTTTGTGCAATGAGTCTGTCCAATTTCCCGATGTGTCGGTTTTTTGTGGCGGCAAATTCCTGTTCGTGTATTTTATCTAAATGTTCGTGTAGTGTTGTTTCCGTGTCATTGTCCAGGGCATACCGGTGTTTGAATTGTTCCGTCCGTCGCTGTAGTTCATCGTTGATATTGTTGAGTTTGTTGTTTGTGCAGCGTATCCTTTCTTTGGCCAGAGCCATCCGCACTCTCCTTATAATCCTTTCCGCATTCCTGGTCGGAATTGGGTTCTTGATTGTCAGGCTGGCCGGCGTTACTCCTTCATCCCGGCAGCGTAGATTGAACCTCAGGTGGTTCCTGTAGCGTGCTCGTTTTTTCGTCAGCTTTTCGAGGAGGCGAAAGTCTTTGACGCAGTTCTCTCCATAACTTCTTCGTAATAGTTGTACTAGGTTCATCTTGTTTTTTCTTTTTCAATTACTTCACTGGTTCTTCTATATCAAACAATTTTCTTAGGTTCATTTACCTGACATGTTTCGGCGGGTTCTGGAAAAAGGCCAGAGTCATCCGCACTGAAGACAACAAACATCAGCGTTGGATCAGGGAGGCCATTGAGATCCGCAAGCGGGGCCCGAGGACCATCAACAGGGACGAGGGAGCCTACATGCTCTCTACAACCTGGAACAGCATTTTGGAGAGGTGAACGGACAGCAGAGGGCGTGGCTCATCTGTCAAATCTGACAGGTGAGCCACGCCTTCATCCATCAGCTGATAAAGACGCGTCACAATCACATCACTGACACTCTGATGAAGGCGAAAGAACCCGCCGAAACATGTCAGGTAAATGAACTTAAGAAAATTGTTTGATATAGAAGAACCAGTGAAGTAATTTTTTGTTTTATTGCTTAAATCGCATTTTCTCGACGAGCTGAGCACGTTTTCTGGATGGTGCCTCTCCCGTCACTCTGGTTAGGTTGGCATAGTAAAAAGCGCTCTTGGGGGCTTCAGAGTGCCCAGTTTATCACTGCGCTTGCAGAAATGACCACCTGCAACGTTTGGTTTATGTTTTATAAGCATTTTTAGTTTTATTGCTTAAATCGCATTTTCTCGACGAGCTGAGCACGTTTTCTGGATGGTGCCTCTCCCGTCACTCTGGTTAGGTTGGCAAAGTAAAAAGCGCTCTTGGGTGCTTCAGAGTGCCGAGTTTATCACTGCGCATAAAGAAATGACCACCTGCAACGTTTGGTTTATGTTTTATGAGCATTTTTAATTGTATTGCTTAGAGCGCATTTTCTCGACGAGCTGAGCACTATTTCTAGTAAAAAGCGCTCTTGGGTGCTTCAGAGTGCCAGGTTTATCACTGCGCATGCAGAAATGACCACCTGCAACGTTTGGTTTATGTTTTATAAGCATTTTTTGTTTTATTGCTTAAATCGCATTTTCTCGAAGAGCTGAGCACGTTTTCTGGATGGTGCCTCTCCCGTCACTCTGGTTAGGTTGGCATAGTAAAAAGCGCTCTTGGGGGCTTCAGAGTGCCCAGTTTATCACTGCGCATGCAGAAATGACCACCTGCAACGTTTGGTTTATGTTTTATAAGCATTTTTAGTTTTATTGCTTAAATCGCATTTTCTCGACGAGCTGAGCACGTTTTCTGGATGGTGCCTCTCCCGTCACTCTGGTTAGGTTGGCAAAGTAAAAAGCGCTCTTGGGTGCTTCAGAGTGCCGAGTTTATCACTGCACATAAAGAAATGACCACCTGCAACGTTTGGTTTATGTTTTATGAGCATTTTTAATTGGATTGCTTAGAGCGCATTTTCTCGACGAGCTGAGCACTATTTCTAGTAAAAAGCGCTCTTGGGTGCTTCAGAGTGCCGGGTTTATCACTGCGCATGCAGAAATGACCACCTGCAACGTTTGGTTTATGTTTTATAAGCATTTTTTGTTTTATTGCTTAAATCGCATTTTCTCGACGAGCTGAGCACGTTTTCTGGATGGTGCCTCTCCCGTCACTCTGGTTAGGTTGGCATAGTAAAAAGTGCTCTTGGGGGCTTCAGAGTGCCCAGTTTATCACTGCGCATGCAGAAATGACCACCTGCAACGTTTGGTTTATGTTTTATAAGCATTTTTAGTTTTATTGCTTAAATCGAATTTTCTCGACGAGCTGAGCACGTTTTCTGGATGGTGCCTCTCCCGTCACTCTGGTTAGGTTGGCAAAGTAAAAAGCGCTCTTGGGTGCTTCAGAGTGCCGAGTTTATCACTGCGCATGAAGAAATGACCACCTGCAACGTTTGGTTTATGTTTTATAAGCATTTTTAATTGTATTGCTTAGAGTGCATTTTCTCGACGAGCTGAGCACGTTTTCTAGTAAAAAGCGCTCTTGGGTGCTTCAGAGTGCCGAGTTGAGTGCGTGGTTTAGCGTCCGCCCCCGGTCCCTTATGGGACCCTATTTGGCCCGCGGACCGGCTGGCGGGAGCTCCGTGAAAGCCTGTCCGCCCTCCGAGCACTCCTGCCGGGCGTGGGTTAGAGACCGCGCCCGGTCACTTATGGACCCTAATTGGCCCGCGGACCGGCTGGCGGTACCTCCGTGAATGCCTATCCGCCGTCCGAGCACTCCTGCCGGGCCTGAGTTAGAGACCGCGCCCGGTCACTTATGGGACCCTAAATGGCCCGCGGACCTGCTGGCGGTACCACCGTGAAAGCCTATCCGCCCTCCGAGCACTCCTGCCGGGCGTGAGTTCGAGACCGCGCCCGGTCACTTATGGGACCCTAAATGGCCCGCGGACCGGCTGGCGGGAGCTCCGTGAAAGCCTGTCCGCCCTCCGAGCACTCCTGCCGGGCGTGGGTTAGAGACCGCGCCCGGTCACTTATGGGACCCTAAATGGCCCGCGGACCGGCTGGCGGTACCACCGTGAAAGCCTATCCGCCCTCCGAGCACTCCTTCCGGGCGTGAGTTCGAGACCGCGCCCGGTCACTTATGGGACCCTAAATGGCCCGCGGACCTGCTGGCGGTACTTCCGTGAATGCCTATCCGCCCTCCGAGCACTCCTGCCGGGCCTGAGTTCGAGACCGCGCCCGGTCATGTATGGGACCCTGAATGGCCCGCGGACCGGCTGGCGGGACGTCCGTGGATGCCTATCCGCCCTCCGAGCACTCCCGCCGGGCGTGGGTTAGAGACCGCGCCCGGTCATGTATGGGACCCTGAATGGCCCGCGGACCGGCTGGCGGGACCTCCGTGAATGCCTATCCGCCCTCCGAGCACTCCTGCCGGGCGTGGGTTAGAGACCGCGCCCGGTCAGTTATGGGACCCTAAATAGCCCGCGGACCGGCTGGCGGTACCTCCGTGAAAGCCTATCCGCCCTCCGAGCACTCCTGCCGGGCGTGAGTTAGAGACCGCGCACGGTCACTTATGGGACCCTAAATGGCCCGCGGACCTGCTGGCGGGCCTTCCGTGAAAGCCTATCCGCCTTCCGAGCGCTCTTGCCGGTCGTGAGTTAGCGTCCGCGCCTGGTCGCCTCACGTCACTGTGGTTAAGTTGGCATAGTAAAAAGCGCTCTTGGGTCCTTCAGAGTGCGGAGTTTATCACTGCGCATGAAGAAATGACAACCTGCAACGTTTGGTTTATGTTTTATAAGCATTTTTAGTTTTATTGCTTAAATCGCATTTTCTCGACGAGCTGAGCACGTTTTCTGGATGGTGCCTCTCCCGTCACTCTGGTTAGGTTGGCAAAGTAAAAAGCGCTCTTGGGTGCTTCAGAGTGCCGAGTTTATCACTGCACATAAAGAAATGACCACCTGCAACGTTTGGTTTATGTTTTATGAGCATTTTTAATTGTATTGCTTAGAGCGCATTTTCTCGACGAGCTGAGCACTATTTCTAGTAAAAAGCGCTCTTGGGTGCTTCAGAGTGCCGGGTTTATCACTGCGCATGCAGAAATGACCACCTGCAACGTTTGGTTTATGTTTTATAAGCATTTTTTGTTTTATTGCTTAAATCGCATTTTCTCGACGAGCTGAGCACGTTTTCTGGATGGTGCCTCTCCCGTCACTCTGGTTAGGTTGGCATAGTAAAAAGCGCTCTTGGGGGCTTCAGAGTGCCCAGTTTATCACTGCGCATGCAGAAATGACCACCTGCAACGTTTGGTTTATGTTTTATAAGCATTTTTAGTTTTATTGCTTAAATCGCATTTTCTCGACGAGCTGAGCACGTTTTCTGGATGGTGCCTCTCCCGTCACTCTGGTTAGGTTGGCAAAGTAAAAAGCGCTCTTGGGTGCTTCAGAGTGCCGAGTTTATCACTGCACATAAAGAAATGACCACCTGCAACGTTTGGTTTATGTTTTATGAGCATTTTTAATTGTATTGCTTAGAGCGCATTTTCTCGACGAGCTGAGCACTATTTCTAGTAAAAAGCGCTCTTGGGTGCTTCAGAGTGCCGGGTTTATCACTGCGCATGCAGAAATGACCACCTGCAACGTTTGGTTTATGTTTTATAAGCATTTTTTGTTTTATTGCTTAAATCGCATTTTCTCGACGAGCTGAGCACGTTTTCTGGATGGTGCCTCTCCCGTCACTCTGGTTAGGTTGGCATAGTAAAAAGCGCTCTTGGGGGCTTCAGAGTGCCCAGTTTATCACTGCGCATGCAGAAATGACCACCTGCAACGTTTGGTTTATGTTTTATAAGCATTTTTAGTTTTATTGCTTAAATCGCATTTTCTCGACGAGCTGAGCACGTTTTCTGGATGGTGCCTCTCCCGTCACTCTGGTTAGGTTGGCAAAGTAAAAAGCGCTCTTGGGTGCTTCAGAGTGCCGAGTTTATCACTGCACATAAAGAAATGACCACCTGCAACGTTTGGTTTATGTTTTATGAGCATTTTTAATTGTATTGCTTAGAGCGCATTTTCTCGACGAGCTGAGCACTATTTCTAGTAAAAAGCGCTCTTGGGTGCTTCAGAGTGCCGGGTTTATCACTGCGCATGCAGAAATGACCACCTGCAACGTTTGGTTTATGTTTTATAAGCATTTTTTGTTTTATTGCTTAAATCGCATTTTCTCGACGAGCTGAGCACGTTTTCTGGATGGTGCCTCTCCCGTCACTCTGGTTAGGTTGGCATAGTAAAAAGCGCTCTTGGGGGCTTCAGAGTGCCCAGTTTATCACTGCGCATGCAGAAATGACCACCTGCAACGTTTGGTTTATGTTTTATAAGCATTTTTAGTTTTATTGCTTAAATCGCATTTTCTCGACGAGCTGAGCAAGTTTTCTGGATGGTGCTTCTCCCGTCACTCTGGTTAGGTTGGCAAAGTAAAAAGCGCTCTTGGGTGCTTCAGAGTGCCGAGTTTATCACTGCACATAAAGAAATGACCACCTGCAACGTTTGGTTTATGTTTTATGAGCATTTTTAATTGTATTGCTTAGAGCGCATTTTCTCGACGAGCTGAGCACTATTTCTAGTAAAAAGCGCTCTTGGGTGCTTCAGAGTGCCGGGTTTATCACTGCACATGCAGAAATGACCACCTGCAACGTTTGGTTTATGTTTTATAAGCATTTTTTGTTTTATTGCTTAAATCGCATTTTCTCGACGAGCTGAGCACGTTTTCTGGATGGTGCCTCTCCCGTCACTCTGGTTAGGTTGGCGTAGTAAAAAGCGCTCTTACGGGCTTCAGAGTGCCCAGTTTATCACTGCGCTTGCAGAAATGACCACCTGCAACGTTTGGTTTATGTTTTATAAGCATTTTTAGTTTTATTGCTTAAATCGCATTTTCTCGACGAGCTGAGCACGTTTTCTGGATGGTGCCTCTCCCGTCACTCTGGTTAGGTTGGCAAAGTAAAAAGCGCTCTTGGGTGCTTCAGAGTGCCGAGTTTATCACTGCACATAAAGAAATGACCACCTGCAACGTTTGGTTTATGTTTTATGAGCATTTTTAATTGTATTGCTTAGAGCGCATTTTCTCGACGAGCTGAGCACTATTTCTAGTAAAAAGCGCTCTTGGGTGCTTCAGAGTGCCGGGTTTATCACTGCGCATGCAGAAATGACCACCTGCAACGTTTGGTTTATGTTTTATAAGCATTTTTTGTTTTATTGCTTAAATCGCATTTTCTCGACGAGCTGAGCACGTTTTCTGGATGGTGCCTCTCCCGTCACTCTGGTTAGGTTGGCATAGTAAAAAGCGCTCTTGGGGGCTTCAGAGTGCCCAGTTTATCACTGCGCATGCAGAAATGACCACCTGCAACGTTTGGTTTATGTTTTATAAGCATTTTTAGTTTTATTGCTTAAATCGCATTTTCTCGACGAGCTGAGCACGTTTTCTGGATGGTGCCTCTCCCGTCACTCTGGTTAGGTTGGCAAAGTAAAAAGCGCTCTTGGGTGCTTCAGAGTGCCGAGTTTATCACTGCACATAAAGAAATGACCACCTGCAACGTTTGGTTTATGTTTTATGAGCATTTTTAATTGTATTGCTTAGAGCGCATTTTCTCGACGAGCTGAGCACTATTTCTAGTAAAAAGCGCTCTTGGGTGCTTCAGAGTGCCGGGTTTATCACTGCGCATGCAGAAATGACCACCTGCAACGTTTGGTTTATGTTTTATAAGCATTTTTTGTTTTATTGCTTAAATCGCATTTTCTCGACGAGCTGAGCACGTTTTCTGGATGGTGCCTCTCCCGTCACTCTGGTTAGGTTGGCATAGTAAAAAGTGCTCTTGGGGCTTCAGAGTGCCCAGTTTATCACTGCGCATGCAGA
The DNA here is from genome assembly GCF_901709675.1 of Syngnathus acus. Lineage (NCBI taxonomy): Eukaryota > Metazoa > Chordata > Actinopteri > Syngnathiformes > Syngnathidae > Syngnathus > Syngnathus acus. The sequence goes on from NW_023590255.1 coordinate 7,665, forward strand.
AATGACCACCTGCAACGTTTGGTTTATGTTTTATAAGCATTTTTAATTGTATTGCTTAGAGTGCATTTTCTCGACGAGCTGAGCACGTTTTCTAGTAAAAAGCGCTCTTGGGTGCTTCAGAGTGCCGAGTTGAGTGCGTGGTTTAGCGTCCGCCCCCGGTCCCTTATGGGACCCTATTTGGCCCGCGGACCGGCTGGCGGGAGCTCCGTGAAAGCCTGTCCGCCCTCCGAGCACTCCTGCCGGGCGTGGGTTAGAGACCGCGCCCGGTCACTTATGGGACCCTAATTGGCCCGCGGACCGGCTGGCGGTACCTCCGTGAATGCTTATCCGCCGTCCGAGCACTCCTGCCGGGCCTGAGTTAGAGACCGCGCCCGGTCACTTATGGGACCCTAAATGGCCCGCGGACCTGCTGGCGGTACCACCGTGAAAGCCTATCCGCCCTCCGAGCACTCCTGCCGGGCGTGAGTTCGAGACCGCGCCCGGTCACTTATGGGACCCTAAATGGCCCGCGGACCGGCTGGCGGGAGCTCCGTGAAAGCCTGTCCGCCCTCCGAGCACTCCTGCCGGGCGTGGGTTAGAGACCGCGCCCGGTCACTTATGGGACCCTAAATGGCCCGCGGACCGGCTGGCGGTACCACCGTGAAAGCCTATCCGCCCTCCGAGCACTCCTTCCGGGCGTGAGTTCGAGACCGCGCCCGGTCACTTATGGGACCCTAAATGGCCCGCGGACCTGCTGGCGGTACTTCCGTGAATGCCTATCCGCCCTCCGAGCACTCCTGCCGGGCCTGAGTTCGAGACCGCGCCCGGTCATGTATGGGACCCTGAATGGCCCGCGGACCGGCTGGCGGGACGTCCGTGGATGCCTATCCGCCCTCCGAGCACTCCCGCCGGGCGTGGGTTAGAGACCGCGCCCGGTCATGTATGGGACCCTGAATGGCCCGCGGACCGGCTGGCGGGACCTCCGTGAATGCCTATCCGCCCTCCGAGCACTCCTGCCGGGCGTGGGTTAGAGACCGCGCCCGGTCAGTTATGGGACCCTAAATAGCCCGCGGACCGGCTGGCGGGACCTCCGTGAATGCCTATCCGCCCTCCGAGCACTCCTGCCGGGCCTGAGTTTGAGACCGCGCCCGGTCAGTTATGGGACCCTAAATAGCCCGCGGACCGGCTGGCGGGACTTCCGTGAATGCCTATCCGCCCTCCGAGCACTCCTGCCGGGCCTGAGTTTGAGACCGCGCCCGGTCAGTTATGGGACCCTAAATAGCCCGCGGACCGGCTGGCGGGACTTCCGTGAATGCCTATCCGCCCTCCGAGCACTCCTGCCGGGCGTGGGTTTGAGACCGCGCCCGGTCAGTTATGGGACCCTAAATAGCCCGCGGACCGGCTGGCGGTACCTCCGTGAAAGCCTATCCGCCCTCCGAGCACTCCTGCCGGTCGTGAGTTAGAGACCGCGCACGGTCACTTATGGGACCCTAAATGGCCCGCGGACCTGCTGACGGGGCATCCGTGAAAGCCTATCCGCCTTCCGAGCGCTCTTGCCGGGCGTGAGTTAGCGTCCGCGCCCGGTCGCCTCACGTCACTGTGGTTAAGTTGGCATAGTAAAAAGCGCTCTTGGGTCCTTCAGAGTGCGGAGTTTATCACTGCGCATGAAGAAATGACAACCTGCAACGTTTGGTTTATGTTTTATAAGCATTTTTAGTTTTATTGCTTAAATCGCATTTTCTCGACAAGCTGAGCACGTTTTCTGGATGGTGCCTCTCCCGTCACTCTGGTTAGGTTGGCAAAGTAAAAAGCGCTCTTGGGTGCTTCAGAGTGCCGAGTTTATCACTGCACATAAAGAAATGACCACCTGCAACGTTTGGTTTATGTTTTATGAGCATTTTTAATTGTATTGCTTAGAGCGCATTTTCTCGACGAGCTGAGCACTATTTCTAGTAAAAAGCGCTCTTGGGTGCTTCAGAGTGCCGGGTTTATCACTGCGCATGCAGAAATGACCACCTGCAACGTTTGGTTTATGTTTTATAAGCATTTTTTGTTTTATTGCTTAAATCGCATTTTCTCGACGAGCTGAGCACGTTTTCTGGATGGTGCCTCTCCCGTCACTCTGGTTAGGTTGGCATAGTAAAAAGCGCTCTTGGGGGCTTCAGAGTGCCCAGTTTATCACTGCGCATGCAGAAATGACCACCTGCAACGTTTGGTTTATGTTTTATAAGCATTTTTAGTTTTATTGCTTAAATCGCATTTTCTCGACGAGCTGAGCACGTTTTCTGGATGGTGCTTCTCCCGTCACTCTGGTTAGGTTGGCAAAGTAAAAAGCGCTCTTGGGTGCTTCAGAGTGCCGAGTTTATCACTGCACATAAAGAAATGAACACCTGCAACGTTTGGTTTATGTTTTATGAGCATTTTTAATTGTATTGCTTAGAGCGCATTTTCTCGACGAGCTGAGCACTATTTCTAGTAAAAAGCGCTCTTGGGTGCTTCAGAGTGCCGGGTTTATCACTGCGCATGCAGAAATGACCACCTGCAACGTTTGGTTTATGTTTTATAAGCATTTTTTGTTTTATTGCTTAAATCGCATTTTCTCGACGAGCTGAGCACGTTTTCTGGATGGTGCCTCTCCCGTCACTCTGGTTAGGTTGGCATAGTAAAAAGTGCTCTTGGGGGCTTCAGAGTGCCCAGTTTATCACTGCGCATGCAGAAATGACCACCTGCAACGTTTGGTTTATGTTTTATAAGCATTTTTAGTTTTATTGCTTAAATCGCATTTTCTCGACGAGCTGAGCACGTTTTCTGGATGGTGCCTCTCCCGTCACTCTGGTTAGGTTGGCAAAGTAAAAAGCGCTCTTGGGTGCTTCAGAGTGCCGAGTTTATCACTGCACATAAAGAAATGACCACCTGCAACGTTTGGTTTATGTTTTATGAGCATTTTTAATTGTATTGCTTAGAGCGCATTTTCTCGACGAGCTGAGCACGTTTTCTAGTAAAAAGCGCTCTTGGGTGCTTCAGAGTGCCGGGTTTATCACTGCGCATGCAGAAATGACCACCTGCAACGTTTGGTTTATGTTTTATAAGCATTTTTTGTTTTATTGCTTAAATCGCATTTTCTCGACGAGCTGAGCACGTTTTCTGGATGGTGCCTCTCCCGTCACTCTGGTTAGGTTGGCATAGTAAAAAGCGCTCTTGGGGGCTTCAGAGTGCCGGGTTTATCACTGCGCATGCAGAAATGACCACCTGCAACGTTTGGTTTATGTTTTATAAGCATTTTTAGTTTTATTGCTTAAATCGCATTTTCTCGACGAGCTGAGCACGTTTTCTGGATGGTGCCTCTCCCGTCACTCTGGTTAGGTTGGCACAGTAAAAAGTGCTCTTGGGTGCTTCAGAGTGCCGAGTTTATCACTGCGCATGAAGAAATGACCACCTGCAACGTTTCGTTTATGTTTTATAAGCATTTTTAATTGTATTGCTTAGAGCGCATGTTCTCGACGAGCTGAGCACGTTTTCTAGTAAAAAGCGCTCTTGGGTGCTTCAGAGTGCCGAGTTTATCACTGCGCATGCAGAAATGACCACCTGCAACGTTTGGTTTATGTTTTATAAGCATTTTTTGTTTTATTGCTTAAATCGCATTTTCTCGACGAGCTGAGCACGTTTTCTGGATGGTGCCTCTCCCGTCACTCTGGTTAGGTTGGCATAGTAAAAAGTGCTCTTGGGGGCTTCAGAGTGCCCAGTTTATCACTGCGCATGCAGAAATGACCACCTGCAACGTTTGGTTTATGTTTTATAAGCATTTTTAGTTTTATTGCTTAAATCGCATTTTCTCGATGAGCTGAGCACGTTTTCTGGATGGTGCCTCTCCCGTCACTCTGGTTAGGTTGGCAAAGTAAAAAGCGCTCTTGGGTGCTTCAGAGTGCCGAGTTTATCACTGCACATGAAGAAATGACCACCTGCAACGTTTGGTTTATGTTTTATGAGCATTTTTAATTGTATTGCTTAGAGCGCATTTTCTCGACGAGCTGAGCACGTTTTCTAGTAAAAAGCGCTCTTGGGTGCTTCAGAGTGCCGAGTTTATCACTGCGCATGAAGAAATGACCACCTGCAACGTTTGGTTTATGTTTTATAAGCATTTTTAATTTTATTGCTTAAATCGCATTTTCTCGACGAGCTGAGCACGTTTTCTGGATGGTGGCTCTCCAGTCACTCTGGTTAGGTTGGCATAGTAAAAAGCGCTCTTGGGGGCTTGAGAGTGCCGAGTTTATCACTGCGCATGAAGAAATGACCACCTGCAACGTTTGGTTTATGTTTTATAAGCATTTTTAGTTTTATTGCTTAAATCGCATTTTCTCGACGAGCTGAGCACGTTTTCTGGATGGTGCCTCTCCCGTCACTCTGGTTAGGTTGGCAAAGTAAAAAGTGCTCTTGGGTGCTTCAGAGTGCCGAGTTTATCACTGCGCATGCAGAAATGACCACCTGCAACGTTTGGTTTATGTTTTATAAGCATTTTTAATTGTATTGCTTAGAGCGCATTTTCTCGACGAGCTGAGCACGTTTTCTAGTAAAAAGCGCTCTTGGGTACTTCAGAGTGCCGAGTTTATCACTGCGCATGCAGAAATGACCACCTGCAACGTTTGGTTTATGTTTTATAAGCATTTTTTGTTTTATTGCTTAAATCGCATTTTCTCGATGAGCTGAGCACGTTTTCTGGATGGTGCCTCTCCCGTCACTCTGGTTAGGTTGGCATAGTAAAAAGTGCTCTTGGGGGCTTCAGAGTGCCCAGTTTATCACTGCGCATGCAGAAATGACCACCTACAACGTTTGGTTTATGTTTTATAAGCATTTTTAGTTTTATTGCTTAAATCGCATTTTCTCGATGAGCTGAGCACGTTTTCTGGATGGTGCCTCTCCCGTCACTCTGGTTAGGTTGGCAAAGTAAAAAGCGCTCTTGGGTGCTTCAGAGTGCCGAGTTTATCACTGCACATGAAGAAATGACCACCTGCAACGTTTGGTTTATGTTTTATGAGCATTTTTAATTGTATTGCTTAGAGCGCATTTTCTCGACGAGCTGAGCACGTTTTCTAGTTAAAAGCGCTCTTGCGTGCTTCAGAGTGCCGAGTTTATCACTGCGCATGAAGAAATGACCACCTGCAACGTTTGGTTTATGTTTTATAAGCATTTTTAATTTTATTGCTTAAATCGCATTTTCTCGACGAGCTGAGCACGTTTTCTGGATGGTGGCTCTCCCGTCACTCTGGTTAGGTTGGCATAGTAAAAAGCGCTCTTGGGGGCTTGGGAGTACCGAGTTTATCACTGCGCATGAAGAAATGACCACCTGCAACGTTTGGTTTATGTTTTATAAGCATTTTTAGTTTTATTGCTTAAATCGTATTTTCTCGACGAGCTGAGCACGTTTTCTGGATGGTGCCTCTCCCGTCACTCTGGTTAGGTTGGCAAAGTAAAAAGTGCTCTTGGGTGCTTCAGAGTGCCGAGTTTATCACTGCGCATGAAGAAATGACCACCTGCAACGTTTGGTTTATGTTTTATAAGCATTTTTTGTTTTATTGCTTAAATCGCATTTTCTCGACGAGCTGAGCACGTTTTCTGGATGGTGCCTCTCCCGTCACTCTGGTTAGGTTGGCATAGTAAAAAGTGCTCTTGGGGGCTTCAGAGTGCCCAGTTTATCACTGCGCATGCAGAAATGACCACCTGCAACGTTTGGTTTATGTTTTATAAGCATTTTTAATTGTATTGCTTAGAGCGCATTTTCTCGACGAGCTGAGCACGTTTTCAAGTAAAAAGCGCTCTTGGGTGCTTCAGAGTGCCGAGTTTATCACTGCGCATGCAGAAATGACCACCTGCAACGTTTGGTTTATGTTTTATAAGCATTTTTTGTTTTATTGCTTAAATCGCATTTTCTCGACGAGCTGAGCACGTTTTCTGGATGGTGCCTCTCCCGTCACTCTGGTTAGGTTGGCATAGTAAAAAGTGCTCTTGGGGGCTTCAGAGTGCCCAGTTTATCACTGCGCATGCAGAAATGACCACCTGCAACGTTTGGTTTATGTTTTATAAGCATTTTTAATTGTATTGCTTAGAGCGCATTTTCTCGACGAGCTGAGCACGTTTTCTAGTAAAAAGCGCTCTTGGGTGCTTCAGAGTGCCGAGTTTATCACTGCGCATGCAGAAATGACCACCTGCAACGTTTGGTTTATGTTTTATAAGCATTTTTTGTTTTATTGCTTAAATCGCATTTTCTCGACGAGCTGAGCACGTTTTCTGGATGGTGCCTCTCCCGTCACTCTGGTTAGGTTGGCATAGTAAAAAGTGCTCTTGGGGGCTTCAGAGTGCCCAGTTTATCACTGCGCATGCAGAAATGACCACCTGCAACGTTTGGTTTATGTTTTATAAGCATTTTTAGTTTTATTGCTTAAATCGCATTTTCTCGACGAGCTGAGCACGTTTTCTGGATGGTGCCTCTCCCGTCACTCTGGTTAGGTTGGCAAAGTAAAAAGCGCTCTTGGGTGCTTCAGAGTGCCGAGTTTATCACTGCGCATGAAGAAATGACCACCTGCAACGTTTGGTTTATGTTTTATAAGCATTTTTAATTTTATTGCTTAAATCGCATTTTCTCGACGAGCTGAGCACGTTTTCTGGATGGTGGCTCTCCCGTCACTCTGGTTAGGTTGGCAAAGTAAAAAGTGCTCTTGGGGGCTTGAGAGTGCCGAGTTTATCACTGCGCATGAAGAAATGACCACCTGCAACGTTTGGTTTATGTTTTATAAGCATTTTTAATTGTATTGCTTAGAGCGCATTTTCTCGACGAGCTGAGCACGTTTTCTAGTAAAAAGCGCTCTTGGGTGCTTCAGAGTGCCGAGTTTATCACTGCGCATGCAGAAATGACCACCTGCAACGTTTGGTTTATGTTTTATAAGCATTTTTTGTTTTATTGCTTAAATCGCATTTTCTCGACGAGCTGAGCACGTTTTCTGGATGGTGCCTCTCCCGTCACTCTGGTTAGGTTGGTGTTAGGGTTTGCAGAATGTCTTCATCGTATGATTATGTTGGAATGTAACCTGTAATAATTTACCTAGCTTGTCCTGTCTTACCAAAAGTAGTAGACCAAAGTGCTAAGATATTTTCACCTGATTGACTAGCTGCAGAGGAAGCAATCAAAGTTGCTTTGTTTCCACAAAGTCGTAAAAGGCCCCCTGCTATGCTTTGATCAGCAGGGGAGCGTCTTCACCCCATCCTGGGTTCTCACACCCCCACTTTCAACCCCACTGTGTTTCTTCTCAATAAATATGCACCTGATGAGGCCTGACTTCAGACTTCATTCGACCATCGCTGTAAGCACAGCGACGAGTGAACTCTCCGCCTGCAGGTGTCTGAAACGACTAACTTGTCTCCAGTGTGGTTCTTGCAAAATAAGTTAGAGTGAACACTACCCTAACATTTTGGTGCCGAAACCCGGGACCCTCATACCCGCCATCTGGCTGACGGAGGACAACGCGCTGTACACCGTCGACGGGCCAGCGTCCATTAGGAGGGCCTGGTAAAGAAAGACCTGGGAAGGAAATCCTTCGCTGGGCCAGCGTCTTACGTCTGCCTTCGTCTGACAGAGGTGGATTGACGGGACCCGGCAGTGCAACGAACCAGGGGACAAGTAAGTTAACGCCCTAAAATTGTGTGATTGTGTTGTTGTGAAAAAAGTGCACAGGGAAAACTTAAAAAATAGGCAAGACAGAAGATATTAAGTCTTGTGGAAGGAGGGGGTGTTGTAGAGTCCCCCTCCGGATGAAGTGGCTCTTCTGGAGCAGTGGTTTTCAAACTGTTTTATATATTTTTGTAAAATCTCACGTACCTCCGTGTACCCTCATTTGACAACCACTGTTCTAAGGGGTACAACTTCGCGTTGGCAGGGCTGGGTAACAGGACTGTTGTCTTAGTTCCCAGGGAAGGAAGGGGTGTTGTAGAGTCCCCTCTCCGGATGAAGCAGCTCTTTTTTATTTTAAGAAAGAGGACTTCGCGTAGGCAGGGATAAGAAACTTGTGTGGTTGAGTGTGCGACTGGTAGGATAAATTGACTGCAAAGAGAATTTGGTGGAAGGTCAATTTAAACCTGCATTGAGGATCCTCAAAGAAATTAAAAATAAAAATAAAAATAAAAAATTGTATAAACCTAAAATACCAAATTAAGATGGGAAACAAAACCGGTAAATCCCTAGCTCTTGAAGGAGATGAGAAGTACATGGCGTGTAAATTTCTTAATTGTATGCAATACATGCCAAAGTGGAAGAAAAAGTATGGAGTAGAAGGGAAGTTGAAAGTTGAAGTGTGGAAGATAGTGGTTGATGTTTTGGAGGAGAGTGTGAATAGGAAGTCAAAGGGACTGAAAAAGAAAAGTAAAGAGAAAGAATTGATTTGTGCTAGAATGTGGTTGAATGCTTCACAAGAGAAAAGAGAACAAATTCAGGAGACAAAACCTGGAAAGATAAAAAGTGATGAGACCGCCATTCAATTAAGATTTGAAAAAGAATTCTGGGTGCACAGTGGCACCCCATTCGATGATGCGGCTGAGAGTGCTTATCAGCAACGTCTTAAAAACGCGCTCATCACTGTTTCCCCCCCCGACTTCGGCAACTGGGTGAGGAAACATTTGGTGGAAGTAGATATTGCATGTGTGACAACAACTATGCAATGGGCCAAAAGTTCTGATGTATTTCATCTAGGCGATGATGATGATGTTGACCTAGATCAGTGGTTCCCAAAGTGGGCGGTACCGCCCCCCTGGGGGCGGTGGAAAGATCTGGGGGGGCGGTGAGGAAGAAAGGGGCGGTAGGGGGGCGGTAGGGGGGCGGCAGTCGATTTGTACACAACACGCCGCTCTGGCCCAGTCAGATCCGACAGCATAGACTACAAAAGCAAAAGCTCAGGTTTGTAATTTCAAGCTTGTAATGTTCAGAATTTTATCTTATAATAAAAACCGCATTCTGGCGGTCAACATCATCTTGAGTTCAAGTCAACATGAAATTGGGGACTCGCCAGAACGCGCCGTGTTGTGTTGTGTTGAGCTGGTTAGGGCAGTGGTCCCCAACCACCGGGCCGCGGACCGGTACCGGTCCGTGGGTCACTTGGTACCGGGCCGCCAAGCCGCACAGAATTTTTTTTTTTATCGATGATCAATTAATTCAGGTCAAGACACTCGTCCCGGTCACGTGACATGTTTCCCCAGTCGAGCCCGCAAAGCTAATATGTGGCGACAGGCTAACTAACCAGGCAGTGAAGCATTCAAAACTGCTTCAACACATGGAGACCAAGCATCCTGCAATAAAAGACAAACCTTAAATCACTTCGGGTGTCATTGTCTCCGATTACATCTAGATGGGACCGGCTCGTTTCTGAGAAACAAACTCAGTGCTCCCACTAATTCAACGTAATGGTAATGATATTATAAATGTATTATTTATTTATTTATATAAATGTATTATTTATTTATATAAATGCCGGTCCTTGGGGGGGGGGGGGCGCTAGGAATTCACTGGGGAGCCAAAGGGGGCGCCAGCCTGCAAAAGTTTGGGAACCACTGACCTAGATGAAGATACAACAGTCTTCTTTCATGGGTCCCAGCAGGCCAGAGGAAGAGGTAGAGGCCAACAAGGTCGCAGGCCTCCGTATAATTCAAAACCCCCATCAGATTCAGAGACCTGTTGGAACTGTGGGAGACGGGGACACTTCGCAAGAGAGTGTCGTCAGGCAAAACGACACCTATCAAAGGGTGGAGGAAGGGGCAGAGGAAAAGCCAAATTGTCAGCGTGACTAGATTCCTCCCCTGTGATCTCTTGTGCTCCTACAGAGGAAGAAATAACAGATGTCCATATGAAAGCAAGACATGTCATTGTCAGATTATTAGAACGTTTTTAGATTGTTAGAGCTCCTGTCCATGCAAGGAGTATGACAATGCTGTTGTATGCCCAATGACAAATGACCAGAGATCAAATTGTGTATGTACACTAGAGTTAAAATTTGCAAATCAAGTGGTAAATGAATGCAACTGGCTTCTAGAAGATAAATAAAACTTAGAATGTGCTGTCCTCGTGTGCGTGGGAGGGACCAGCTCATGATCGACCACAGGAAATGGCCAGCCTGTGACGAATCATTGGTGCTGGGATCTACCTTACGCGCGCGAGAGCTGTGCATGTGTGTTAAAATTATGAAAATTGGCTAAACTTTTAGTGCACAGAAATTTGCTAGACTGTGGTCTATCCAATTTGCACCGCAGAACAGAAACGCTTTTCTATCAGGAACCTTGAGATGAAAACGGTATGTGAATGTTGTGTGGTGAGCTTGGATGAATTGGGACCGATGTGATAGAAAGTCTCCTTCTTGGAGACCGTGTGTGAGATGCAAATGAGCATTGATGACTGATTGCCTGAATGAAGGGAATATACAGGTTGAATGGTTGACGTTGTTGGACACTACTATCGAAAATTAGTAGAGCGACTTTGAAGAAAGAGTGATTTTGAGTACGTTAAATGCTAAGGAAGAAATAAATACATAAAGGAAATGAAAAGGTTGCTATCGGATTGCTAATTGACTAGGAAAAAAAAAAAAAAAAAAAAAAAAAAAAAGAAAAAAACTGGAGAACCAGTAACACATGCAGAAGATGTGTGACCTGGGACACTGAGAAGCGTTTTGGAAGGAAAGTCAAATTAAATGATGATAGAGTCATATGTGGTAAAGGACACATCCTCCCAGACAGTTTGTCAAGGTGTGAGACATGGGCGTCGCCATGCCTCAGAAGGAGGGAGAATGTTGTATAGAGAGTGGGAGATAAAAAAAAAAATAAATAAATAATAATAATTATATATATACAACACTTTACTACATATAGATTCTCTAATACATATGGCGTTGTGCCATTGAGTTAGATTTTTTTCTCAAACGTTTGGTGTAAACAATTGGAAGATGATTGAAAAGTAACTGAAGAAGCTATGAGGAAGTGGTGTAGCTGTTTGGAAGGGCACGCGCTTATGCGTTTCCCTGGCTAATCAACATTATTTAACTGATAAGGGGATGGGCAAAGGAACCATCTGCTACAGGACTTAAGGTCCGTTCCTCCAGTAACCAAGATCAGAGAATCTCCTTTAACACAGGAGGCAATAAATGGGATAGCCTCTGTCATAAATGGTCTTTGGTCAGGAGGAGTCATTCGGAAGTGCTCAAACACTTCTCGCAAACACTCTTATTTGCCCAATTCAGAAGGGCAATAAAATTAACTGGTGAATGATACAATATATGCAAGAAGCAGACGAAGAACAGTCCCTGGCAGATTACATGATTAGAACGCTCAGACTGACAGAGGTGTCAATGCAAATTTACTGCCGCCTGATCTTTCATCCTCACAGGTCGACAACGCCGTCATACCAGGAGACTGGGTCTACATCAAAGTCATCAAAAGAAAGAGCTGGGCCAGCCCACGGTGGGAGGGACCATTCCAAGTCCTGCTGACTACCCCCACCGCAGTAAGGAGGACCATTCCAAGTCCTGCTGACTACCCCCAGCGCAGTAAAGATCGCTGAACGGCCCAGCTGGATTCACCTCAGCCACTGCAAGTTGCAGAGAGTGCTGGACCCCTAAATTCGGAGTGGGGGGAAGGCTGACTTCAAAGGAGTCCTATCGTTTAGGGTGGGACGTCTCAATGTTGGTGAAGAAAACAACGATCCCCACTCCGCTAGGCGAGGGGATGTCCCGGTGTCTCTGCCATCCTAGTAGCAACGGGGCTCCATATGCCAGATGGATCCTCTGCTGCGTTGTGGTTGGAGCGTGCTATGGTCTATGGACTCAACTGAACAGACCAAGTGATAATGTTGACCGTGGAAAACGATGGTCACACGATGAGAACTTTGAGGACTGGTCATGGGACCCGAGAAACCCATACGAAACCAACACGTGGTACCGCTACGTCAAATTCACTGTGAGATCGCACACACAGGAGGGCTGCTATGTGTGTTCCAAACTCCCTCCGTCCTCCACACAAGTTCACTTGGAGGCCAGAGCAATGAATGTCACTGAAGCGAAATGCATGGCATCCATGGGAGGAGTTGGATATCAACACCGTGCTGTCACAGTCAGTGATGCCGACCCGTCCCGCCCTGGACTTGCGGAAGGTACCTGTGATCAGCTTTTCTGGACAAATCTCAATGTGACTGTTAAAGGACGAACACTGCCGCAGGTGGCCTTCACAGACCGGCCACCTGGAGTGAACTATACGTGTTACATCCAAGGAAGTGAGACCCACAAATGCATTGACAGAGACTGCTCTCCAGGAGGGAACTGGATGGGAGCTTTGGACATCGCCACTGAGTGTCAGGATAAGAGAGCCATTTCAGGTGGTGAGGGCTCTCCGACCAACATGGCTGCACCATCAAACGGAACATACTTCATACAGAATGGCTGGTGGCTTTGTGGTCACAAGGTTTATCCGATGCTGCCCGCCAACTGGACAGGAGTGTGTGCACCAGTGTGGGTGACAGACCACACCTACAGGACACAACATCGTCAGCTGACGACAGCACACAACTCTTCTGGACGTCGCCGCAGGGCGATTACAACCTTTGACCCCCATGACCCTGTCTGGGGTGCAAATGTTCCGGACGACCATAAAATATGGCCTGTCGGAAACAAAGTTGTTCATGCGCTTTTTCCTTGGATCGGAGTTGGAAAACAATCTCTCTTCATCGAGACACTGAACTATCGTTTTCAATCCTTTGTGAACCTCTCACTGCAGGTCGAAGATGGACAAAATAGAGAGATCCAGGCTATTAGACTAATGGTCTTGCAAAACAGGATGGTTCTGGACTTGTTGACGGCAGCACAAGGTGGTGTGTGCCACATCATTGGGACTTCCTGTTGCACATACATTCCAGGAGATAACGACACGCACATCAAGGAAGCCATGAACTCACTGAGGAATTTACAGCAGGCCATGTAGGAGGATAAAATCCCACATCAATGGGATTTCTTTTCATGGCTATTCTCTGGCGCGTGGTGGCAGTTGCTGTTGAGACTTGTGACGCCTGTGCTTGCTGTGCTGGTATTGTTGTGCTTGTTTACGACCTGTGTTATCCCGTGTTTGAAGTCTGCTGTGACAAGGTTTGTGTCTTCTACCGTGGCACAAGTGCATATACAACTTCTCAGAGATGACGGATGTGATGACTATGATGTGCTGCGAGACGTGGATTGCGTAGATGCTGTTTAGCTCAGCATTCTTTTACAGAAACTTGATGATTTGACCATCGAAAATGCCTTGCAAGTGATGGGTACAATGACGTACTGTTTCTGTGTTTTTCTTTTTCTTTTTTTATTGGTAACATTCTGGTCGCCTAAGGCAGAGGGGCCGTGTAACTCTTTTCCTGCATTTTAATGTGGCCGCAGGTTTTTCAGTTGCACACAAAATTTGGACTGGAGCATTGAGGGAAATGCCTCGTCTTCACTGGAAATTATTGCTGTCATTGTATTTTCTTTCTTATGTTTGATTGATCGGGTTTGACATACTCATATGATAAAACAGGGGGGATATGTTAGGGTTTGCAGAATGTCTTCATCGTATGATTATGTTGGAATGTAACCTGTAATAATTTACCTAGCTTGTCCTGTCTTACCAAAAGTAGTAGACCAAAGTGCTAAGATATTTTCACCTGATTGACTAGCTGCAGAGGAAGCAATCAAAGAGCGCATTTTCTCGACGAGCTGAGCACGTTTTCTAGTTAAAAGCGCTCTTGGGTGCTTCAGAGTGCCGAGTTTATCACTGCGCATGAAGAAATGACCACCTGCAACGTTTGGTTTATGTTTTATAAGCATTTTTAATTTTATTGCTTAAATCGCATTTTCTCGACGAGCTGAGCACGTTTTCTGGATGGTGCCTCTCCCGTCACTCTGGTTAGGTTGGCATAGTAAAAAGTGCTCTTGGGGGCTTCAGAGTGCCCAGTTTATCACTGCGCATGCAGAAATGACCACCTGCAACGTTTGATTTATGTTTTATAAGCATTTTTAGTTTTATTGCTTAAATCGCATTTTCTCGATGAGCTGAGCACGTTTTCTGGATGGTGCCTCTCCCGTCACTCTGGTTAGGTTGGCAAAGTAAAAAGCGCTCTTGGGTGCTTCAGAGTGCCGAGTTTATCACTGCGCATGAAGAAATGACCACCTGCAACGTTTGGTTTATGTTTTATAAGCATTTTTAGTTTTATTGCTTAAATCGCATTTTCTCGACGAGCTGAGCACGTTTTCTGGATGGTGCCTCTCCCGTCACTCTGGTTAGGTTGGCAAAGTAAAAAGTCCTCTTGGGTGCTTCAGAGTGCCGAGTTTATCACTGCGCATGAAGAAATGACCACCTGCAACGTTTGGTTTATGTTTTATAAGCATTTTTAATTGTATTGCTTAGAGCGCATGTTCTCGACGAGCTGAGCACGTTTTCTAGTAAAAAGCGCTCTTGGGTGCTTCAGAGTGCCGGGTTTATCACTGCGCATGAAGAAATGACCACCTGCAACGTTTGGTTTATGTTTTATAAGCATTTTTGTTTTATTGCTTAAATCGCATTTTCTCGACGAGCTGAGCACGTTTTCTGGATGGTGCCTCTCCCGTCACTCTGGTTAGGTTGGCATAGTAGAAAGTGCTCTTGGGGGCTTCAGAGTGCCCAGTTTATCACTGCGCATGCAGAAATGACCACCTGCAACGTTTGGTTTATGTTTTATAAGCATTTTTAGTTTTATTGCTTAAATCGCATTTTCTCGATGAGCTGAGCACGTTTTCTGGATGGTGCCTCTCCCGTCACTCTGGTTAGGTTGGAAAAGTAAAAAGCGCTCTTGGGTGCTTCAGAGTGCCGAGTTTATCACTGCACATGAAGAAATGACCACCTGCAACGTTTGGTTTATGTTTTATGAGCATTTTTAATTGTATTGCTTAGAGCGCATTTTCTCGACGAGCTGAGCACGTTTTCTAGTTAAAAGCGCTCTTGGGTGCCTTCAGAGTGCGGAGTTTATCACTGCGCATGAAGAAATGACCACCTGCAACGTTTGGTTTATGTTTTATAAGCATTTTTTAGTTTTATTGCTTAAATCGCATTTTCTCGACGAGCTGAGCACGTTTTCTGGATGGTGCCTCTCCCGTCACTCTGGTTAGGTTGGCATAGTAAAAAGCGCTCTTGGGTGCTTCAGAGTGCCGAGTTTATCACTGCGCATAAGAAATGACCACCTGCAACGTTTGGTTTATGTTTTATGAGCATTTTTAATTGTATTGCTTAGAGCGCATTTTCTCGACGAGCTGAGCACGTTTTCTAGTAAAAAGCGCTCTTGGGTGCTTCAGAGTGCCGAGTTTATCACTGCGCATGCAGAAATGACCACCTGCAACGTTTGGTTTATGTTTTATAAGCATTTTTTGTTTTATTGCTTAAATCGCATTTTCTCGACGAGCTGAGCACGTTTTCTGGATGGTGCCTCTCCCGTCACTCTGGTTAGGTTGGCATAGTAAAAAGTGCTCTTGGGGGCTTCAGAGTGCCCAGTTTATCACTGCGCATGCAGAAATGACCACCTGCAACGTTTGGTTTATGTTTTATAAGCATTTTTAGTTTTATTGCTTAAATCGCATTTTCTCGACGAGCTGAGCACGTTTTCTGGATGGTGCCTCTCCCGTCACTCTGGTTAGGTTGGCAAAGTAAAAAGCGCTCTTGGGTGCTTCAGAGTGCCGAGTTTATCACTGCACATGAAGAAATGACCACCTGCAACGTTTGGTTTATGTTTTATGAGCATTTTTAATTGTATTGCTTAGAGCGCATTTTCTCGACGAGCTGAGCACGTTTTCTAGTAAAAGCGCTCTTGGGTGCTTCAGAGTGCCGAGTTTATCACTGCGCATGCAGAAATGACCACCTGCAACGTTTGGTTTATGTTTTATAAGCATTTTTAGTTTTATTGCTTAAATCGCATTTTCTCGACGAGCTGAGCACGTTTTCTGGATGGTGCCTCTCCCGTCACTCTGGTTAGGTTGGCATAGTAAAAAGTGCTCTTGGGGGCTTCAGAGTGCCCAGTTTATCACTGCGCATGCAGAAATGACCACCTGCAACGTTTGGTTTATGTTTTATAAGCATTTTTAGTTTTATTGCTTAAATCGCATTTTCTCGACGAGCTGAGCACGTTTTCTGGATGGTGCCTCTCCCGTCACTCTGGTTAGGTTGGCAAAGTAAAAAGCGCTCTTGGGTGCTTCAGAGTGCCGAGTTTATCACTGCACATGAAGAAATGACCACCTGCAACGTTTGGTTTATGTTTTATGAGCATTTTTAATTGTATTGCTTAGAGCGCATTTTCTCGACGACGAGCTGAGCACGTTTTCTAGTAAAAAGCGCTCTTGGGTGCTTCAGAGTGCCGAGTTTATCACTGCGCATGCAGAAATGACCACCTGCAACGTTTGGTTTATGTTTTATAAGCATTTTTTGTTTTATTGCTTAAATCGCATTTTCTCGACGAGCTGAGCACGTTTTCTGGATGGTGCCTCTCCCGTCACTCTGGTTAGGTTGGCATAGTAAAAAGTGCTCTTGGGGGCTTCAGAGTGCCCAGTTTATCACTGCGCATGCAGAAATGACCACCTGCAACGTTTGGTTTATGTTTTATAAGCATTTTTAGTTTTATTGCTTAAATCGCATTTTCTCGACGAGCTGAGCACGTTTTCTGGATGGTGCCTCTCCCGTCACTCTGGTTAGGTTGGCAAAGTAAAAAGCGCTCTTGGGTGCTTCAGAGTGCCGAGTTTATCACTGCACATGAAGAAATGACCACCTGCAACGTTTGGTTTATGTTTTATGAGCATTTTTAATTGTATTGCTTAGAGCGCATTTTCTCGACGAGCTGAGCACGTTTTCTAGTTAAAAGCGCTCTTGGGTGCTTCAGAGTGCCGAGTTTATCACTGCGCATGAAGAAATGACCACCTGCAACGTTTGGTTTATGTTTTATAAGCATTTTTAATTTTATTGCTTAAATCGCATTTTCTCGACGAGCTGAGCACGTTTTCTGGATGGTGGCTCTCCCGTCACTCTGGTTAGGTTGGCATAGTAAAAAGCGCTCTTGGGGGCTTGAGAGTGCCGAGTTTATCACTGCGCATGAAGAAATGACCACCTGCAACGTTTGGTTTATGTTTTATAAGCATTTTTAGTTTTATTGCTTAAATCGCATTTTCTCGACGAGCTGAGCACGTTTTCTGGATGGTGCCTCTCCCGTCACTCTGGTTAGGTTGGCAAAGTAAAAAGTGCTCTTGGGTGCTTCAGAGTGCCGAGTTTATCACTGCGCATGAAGAAATGACCACCTGCAACGTTTGGTTTATGTTTTATAAGCATTTTTAATTGTATTGCTTAGAGCGCATTTTCTCGACGAGCTGAGCACGTTTTCTAGTAAAAAGCGCTCTTGGGTGCTTCAGAGTGCCGAGTTTATCACTGCGCATGCAGAAATGACCACCTGCAACGTTTGGTTTATGTTTTATAAGCATTTTTTGTTTTATTGCTTAAATCGCATTTTCTCGACGAGCTGAGCACGTTTTCTGGATGGTGCCTCTCCCGTCACTCTGGTTAGGTTGGCATAGTAAAAAGTGCTCTTGGGGGCTTCAGAGTGCCCAGTTTATCACTGCGCATGCAGAAATGACCACCTGCAACGTTTGGTTTATGTTTTATAAGCATTTTTAGTTTTATTGCTTAAATCGCATTTTCTCGATGAGCTGAGCACGTTTTCTGGATGGTGCCTCTCCCGTCACTCTGGTTAGGTTGGCAAAGTAAAAAGCGCTCTTGGGTGCTTCAGAGTGCCGAGTTTATCACTGCACATGAAGAAATGACCACCTGCAACGTTTGGTTTATGTTTTATGAGCATTTTTAATTGTATTGCTTAGAGCGCATTTTCTCGACGAGCTGAGCACGTTTTCTAGTTAAAAGCGCTCTTGGGTGCTTCAGAGTGCCGAGTTTATCACTGCGCATGAAGAAATGACCACCTGCAACGTTTGGTTTATGTTTTATAAGCATTTTTAATTTATTGCTTAAATCGCATTTTCTCGACGAGCTGAGCACGTTTTCTGGATGGTGGCTCTCCCGTCACTCTGGTTAGGTTGGCATAGTAAAAAGCGCTCTTGGGGGCTTCAGAGTGCCGAGTTTATCACTGCGCATGAAGAAATGACCACCTGCAACGTTTGGTTTATGTTTTATAAGCATTTTTAGTTTTATTGCTTAAATCGCATTTTCTCGACGAGCTGAGCACGTTTTCTGGATGGTGCCTCTCCCGTCACTCTGGTTAGGTTGGCAAAGTAAAAAGCGCTCTTGGGTGCTTCAGAGTGCCGAGTTTATCACTGCGCATGAAGAAATGACCACCTGCAACGTTTGGTTTATGTTTTATAAGCATTTTTAATTGTATTGCTTAGAGTGCATTTTCTCGACGAGCTGAGCACGTTTTCTAGTAAAAAGCGCTCTTGGGTGCTTCAGAGTGCCGAGTTGAGTGCGTGGTTTAGCGTCCGCGCCCGGTCCCTTATGGAACCTATTTGGCCCGCGGACCGGCTGGCGGGGCGTCCGTGAAAGCCTATCCGCCTTCCGAGAGCTCTTGCCGGGCGTGGGTTAGCGGCCGCGCCCGGTCACTTACGGGACCCTATTTGGCCCGCGGACCGGCCGGCGGGGGCTCCGTGAAAGCCTATCCCCCCTCCGAGCGCTCCTGCCGGGCGTGGGTTAGCGGCCGCGCACGGTACTTTATGGGACCCTAATTGGCCCGCGGACTGGCCTGCGGTACCTCCGTGAAAGCCTGTCCGCCCTCCGAGCGCTCCTGCCGGGCGTGGGTTAGCGGCCTCGCACGGTACTTTATGAAACCCTAATTGGCCCGCGGACCGGCCGGCGGGGGATCCGTGAAATCCTATCCGCCCTCCGAGCACTCCTGCCGGGCGTGAGTTAGAGACCGCGCCCGGTCACTTACGGGACCCTAATTGGCCCGCGGACCGGCCGGCGGGACGTCCGTGAATGCCTATCCGCCCTCCGAGCACTCCTGCCGGGCTTGAGTAAGAGACCGGGCCCGGTCACTTACGGGACCCTAGTTGGCCCGCGGACCGGCCGGCGGGACGTCCGTGAATGCCTATCCGCCCTCCGAGCACTCCTGCCGGGCCTGAGTTAGAGACCGCGCCCGGTCACTTATGGGACCCTATTTGGCCCGCGGACCGGCCGGCGGGGCCTCCGTGAAAGCCTATCCGCCCTCCGAGCACTCCTGTCGGGCGTGAGTTAGAGACCGCGCCCAGTACTTTATGGGACCCTATTTGGCCCGCGGACCGGCCGGCGGGTCCTCCTTGAAAGCCTATCCGCCCTCCGAGCACTCCTGCCGGGCGTGAGTTAGAGACCGCGCCCGGTCACTTATGGGACCCTATTTGGCCCGCGGACCGGCCTGCGGGTCTTCCGTGAAAGCCTATCCGCCTTCCGAGCTCTCATGCCGGGCGTGGGTTAGCGTCCGCGACCGGTCCCTTATGGAACCCTATTTGGCCCGCGGACCTAATGGCGGTGCTTCCGTGAAAGCCTATCCGCCTTCCGAGCGCTCTTGCCGGGCGTGAGTTAGCGTCCGCGCCCGGTCGCCTCACGTCACTCTGGTTAAGTTGGCATAGTAAAAAGCACTCTTGGGTGCTTCAGAGTGCCGAGTTTATCACTGCGCATGAAGAAATGACCACCTGCAACGTTTGGTTTATGTTTTATAAGCATTTTTAGTTTTATTGCTTAAATCGCATTTTCTCGACGAGCTGAGCACGTTTTCTGGATGGTGCCTCTCCCGTCACTCTGGTTAGGTTGGCAAAGTAAAAAGTGCTCTTGGGTGCTTCAGAGTGCCGAGTTTATCACTGCGCATGAAGAAATGACCACCTGCAACGTTTGGTTTATGTTTTATGAGCATTTTTAATTGTATTGCTTAGAGCGCATTTTCTCGACGAGCTGAGCACGTTTTCTAGTTAAAAGCGCTCTTGGGTGCTTCAGAGTGCCGAGTTTATCACTGCGCATGCAGAAATGACCACCTGCAACGTTTGGTTTATGTTTTATAAGCATTTTTTGTTTTATTGCTTAAATCGCATTTTCTCGACGAGCTGAGCACGTTTTCTGGATGGTGCCTCTCCCGTCACTCTGGTTAGGTTGGCATAGTAAAAAGTGCTCTTGGGTGCTTCAGAGTGCCGAGTTTATCACTGCACATGAAGAAATGACCACCTGCAACGTTTGGTTTATGTTTTATAAGCATTTTTAATTGTATTGCTTAGAGTGCATTTTCTCGACGAGCTGAGCACGTTTTCTAGTAAAAAGCGCTCTTGGGTGCTTCAGAGTGCCGAGTTGAGTGCGTGGTTTAGCGTCCGCCCCCGGTCCCTTATGGGACCCTATTTGGCCCGCGGACCGGCTGGCGGGAGCTCCGTGAAAGCCTGTCCGCCCTCCGAGCACTCCTGCCGGGCGTGGGTTAGAGACCGCGCCCGGTCACTTATGGGACCCTAATTGGCCCGCGGACCGGCTGGCGGTACCTTCGTGAATGCCTATCCGCCCTCCGAGCACTCCTGCCGGGCCTGAGTTAGAGACCGCGCCCGGTCCCTTACGGGACCCTAATTGGCCCGCGGACCGGCTGGCGGTACCTCCGTGAATGCCTATCCGCCCTCCGAGCACTCCTGCCGGGCGTGAGTTAGAGACCGCGCCCGGTCACTTATGGGACCCTAAATGGCCCGCGGACCGGCTGGCGGTACCTCCGTGAAAGCCTATCCGCCCTCCGAGCACTCCTGCCGGGCGTGAGTTAGAGACCGCGCACGGTCACTTATGGGACCCTAAATGGCCCGCGGACCGGCTGGCGGTACCTCCGTGAATGCCTATCCGCCCTCCGAGCACTCCTGCCGGGCCTGAGTTAGAGACCGCGCCCGGTCAGTTATGGGACCCTAAATGGCCCGCGGACCGGCTGGCGAGACCTCCGTAAATGCCTATCCGCCCTACGAGCACTCCTGCCGGGCCTGAGTTAGAGACCGCGCCCGGTCACTTATGGGACCTTAAATGGCCCGCGGACCGGCTGGCGGGACCTCCGTGAATGCCTATCCGCCCTCCGAGCACTCCTGCCGGGCCTGAGTTAGAGACCGCGCCCGGTCAGTTATGGGACCCTAAATAGCCCGCGGACCGGCTGGCGGGACCTCCGTGAATGCCTATCCGCCCTCCGAGCACTCCTGCCGGGCCTGACTTAGAGACCGCGCCCGGTCAGTTATGGGACCCTAAATGGCCCGCGGACCGGCTGGCGGGACCTCCGTGAATGCCTATCCGCCCTCCGAGCACTCCTGCCGGGCCTGAGTTAGAGACCGCGCCCGGTCAGTTATGGGACCCTAAATGGCCCGCGGACCGCCTGGCGGGACCTCCGTGAATGCCTATCCGCCCTACGAGCACTCCTGCCGGGCCTGAGTTAGAGACCGCGCACGGTCACTTATGGGACCTTAAATGGCCCGCGGACCGGCTGGCGGGACCTCCGTGAAAGCCTATCCGCCTTCCGAGCTCTCATGCCTGGCGTGGGTTAGCGTCCGCGCCCGGTCCCTTATGGAACCCTATTTGGCCCGCGGACCTGCTGGCGGGGCTTCCGTGAAAGCCTATCCGCCTTCCGAGCGCTCTTGCCGGGCGTGAGTTAGCGTCCGCGCCCGGTCGCCTCACGTCACTCTGGTTAAGTTGGCATAGTAAAAAGCGCTCTTGGGTCCTTCAGAGTGCGGAGTTTATCACTGCGCATGAAGAAATGACAACCTGCAACGTTTGGTTTATGTTTTATAAGCATTTTTAGTTTTATTGCTTAAATCGCATTTTCTCGACGAGCTGAGCACGTTTTCTGGATGGTGCCTCTCCCGTCACTCTGGTTAGGTTGGCAAAGTAAAAAGTGCTCTTGGGTGCTTCAGAGTGCCGAGTTTATCACTGCGCATGAAGAAATGACCACCTGCAACGTTTGGTTTATGTTTTATAAGCATTTTTAATTGTATTGCTTAGAGCGCATTTTCTCGACGAGCTGAGCACGTTTTCTAGTAAAAAGCGCTCTTGGGTGCTTCAGAGTGCCGAGTTTATCACTGCGCATGCAGAAATGACCACCTGCAACGTTTGGTTTATGTTTTATAAGCATTTTTAGTTTTATTGCTTAAATCGCATTTTCTCGACGAGCTGAGCACGTTTTCTGGATGGTGCCTCTCCCGTCACTCTGGTTAGGTTGGCATAGTAAAAAGTGCTCTTGGGGGCTTCAGAGTGCCCAGTTTATCACTGCGCATGCAGAAATGACCACCTGCAACGTTTGGTTTATGTTTTATAAGCATTTTTAGTTTTATTGCTTAAATCGCATTTTCTCGACGAGCTGAGCACGTTTTCTGGATGGTGCCTCTCCCGTCACTCTGGTTAGGTTGGCAAAGTAAAAAGCGCTCTTGGGTGCTTCAGAGTGCCGAGTTTATCACTGCACATGAAGAAATGACCACCTGCAACGTTTGGTTTATGTTTTATGAGCATTTTTAATTGTATTGCTTAGAGCGCATTTTCTCGACGAGCTGAGCACGTTTTCTAGTAAAAGCGCTCTTGGGTGCTTCAGAGTGCCGAGTTTATCACTGCGCATGCAGAAATGACCACCTGCAACGTTTGGTTTATGTTTTATAAGCATTTTTAGTTTTATTGCTTAAATCGCATTTTCTCGACGAGCTGAGCACGTTTTCTGGATGGTGCCTCTCCCGTCACTCTTGTTAGGTTGGCAAAGTAAAAAGCGCTCTTGGGTGCTTCAGAGTGCCGAGTTTATCACTGCACATGAAGAAATGACCACCTGCAACGTTTGGTTTATGTTTTATAAGCATTTTTAGTTTTATTGCTTAAATCGCATTTTCTCGACGAGCTGAGCACGTTTTCTAGTAAAAAGCGCTCTTGGGTGCTTCAGAGTGCCGAGTTTATCACTGCGCATGCAGAAATGACCACCTGCAACGTTTGGTTTATGTTTTATAAGCATTTTTAGTTTTATTGCTTAAATCGCATTTTCTCGACGAGCTGAGCACGTTTTCTGGATGGTGCCTCTCCCGTCACTCTTGTTAGGTTGGCAAAGTAAAAAGCGCTCTTGGGTGCTTCAGAGTGCCGAGTTTATCACTGCACATGAAGAAATGACCACCTGCAACGTTTGGTTTATGTTTTATAAGCATTTTTAGTTTTATTGCTTAAATCGCATTTTCTCGACGAGCTGAGCACGTTTTCTGGATGGTGCCTCTCCCGTCACTCTGGTTAGGTTGGAAAAGTAAAAAGCGCTCTTGGGTGCTTCAGAGTGCCGAGTTTATCACTGCACATGAAGAAATGACCACCTGCAACGTTTGGTTTATGTTTTATGAGCATTTTTAATTGTATTGCTTAGAGCGCATTTTCTCGACGAGCTGAGCACGTTTTCTAGTTAAAAGCGCTCTTGGGTGCTTCAGAGTGCCGAGTTTATCACTGCGCATGAAGAAATGACCACCTGCAACGTTTGGTTTATGTTTTATAAGCATTTTTAATTTTATTGCTTAAATCGCATTTTCTCGACGAGCTGAGCACGTTTTCTGGATGGTGCCTCTCCCGTCACTCTGGTTAGGTTGGCATAGTAAAAAGTGCTCTTGGGGGCTTCAGAGTGCCCAGTTTATCACTGCGCATGCAGAAATGACCACCTGCAACGTTTGGTTTATGTTTTATAAGCATTTTTAGTTTTATTGCTTAAATCGCATTTTCTCGACGAGCTGAGCACGTTTTCTGGATGGTGCCTCTCCCGTCACTCTGGTTAGGTTGGCAAAGTAAAAAGCGCTCTTGGGTGCTTCAGAGTGCCGAGTTTATCACTGCGCATGAAGAAATGACCACCTGCAACGTTTGGTTTATGTTTTATGAGCATTTTTAATTGTATTGCTTAGAGTGCATTTTCTCGACGAGCTGAGCACGTTTTCTAGTAAAAAGCGCTCTTGGGTGCTTCAGAGTGCCGAGTTGAGTGCGTGGTTTAGCGTCCGCCCCCGGTCCCTTATGGGACCCTATTTGGCCCGCGGACCGGCTGGCGGGAGCTCCGTGAAAGCCTGTCCGCCCTCCGAGCACTCCTGCCGGGCGTGGGTTAGAGACCGCGCCCGGTCAGTTATGGGACCCTAATTGGCCCGCGGACCGGCTGGCGGGACCTCCGTGAATGCCTATCCGCCCTCCGAGCACTCCTGCCGGGCCTGAATTAGAGACCGCGCCCGGTCATGTATGGGACCCTGAATGGCCCGCGGACCGGCTGGCGGGACCTCCGTGAATGCCTATCCGCCCTCCGAGCACTCCTGCCGGGCCTGAGTTAGAGACCGCGCCCGGTCACGTATGGGACCCTGAATGGCCCGCGGACCGGCTCGCGGGACCTCCGTGAATGCCTATCCGCCCTCCGAGCACTCCTGCCGGGCCTGAGTTAGAGACCGCGCCCGGTCATGTATGGGACCCTGAATGGCCCGCGGACCGGCTGGCGGGACCTCCGTGAATGCCTATCCGCCCTCCGAGCACTCCTGCCGGGCCTGACTTAGAGACCGCGCCCGGTCACGTATGGGACCCTAAATGGCCCGCGGACCGGCTGGCGGGACCTCCGTGAATGCCTATCCTCCCTCCGAGCACTCCTGCCGGGCCTGACTTAGAGACCGCGCCCGGTCACGTATGGGACCCTAAATGGCCCGCGGACCGGCTGGCGGGACCTCCGTGAATGCCTATCCGCCCTCCGAGCACTCCTGCCGGGCCTGAGTTAGAGACCGCGCCCGGTCAGTTATGGGACCCTAAATAGCCCGCGGACCGGCTGGCGGGACCTCCGTGAATGCCTATCCGCCCTCCGAGCACTCCTGCCGGGCCTGAGTTAGAGACTGCGCCCGGTCATGTATGGGACCCTGAATGGCCCGCGGACCGGCTGGCGGGACGTCCGTGGATGCCTATCCGCCCTCCGAGCACTCCCGCCGGGCGTGGGTTAGAGACCGCGCCCGGTCATGTATGGGACCCTGAATGGCCCTCGGACCGGCTGGCGGGACCTCCGTGAATGCCTATCCGCCCTCCGAGCACTCCTGCCGGGCGTGGGTTAGAGACCGCGCCCGGTCAGTTATGGGACCCTAAATAGCCCGCGGACCGGCTGGCGGGACCTCCGTGAATGCCTATCCGCCCTCCGAGCACTCCTGCCGGTCCTGAGTTTGAGACCGCGCCCGGTCAGTTATGGGACCCTAAATAGCCCGCGGACCTGCTAGCGGGACCTCCGTGAATGCCTATCCGCCCTCCGAGCACTCCTGCCGGGCGTGGGTTTGAGACCGCGCCCGGTCAGTTATGGGACCCTAAATAGCCCGCGGACCGGCTGGCGGTACCTCCGTGAAAGCCTATCCGCCCTCCGAGCACTCCTGCCGGACGTGAGTTAGAGACCGCGCACGGTCACTTATGGGACCCTAAATGGCCCGCGGACCTGCTGGCGGGGCTTCCGTGAAAGCCTATCCGCCTTCCGAGCGCTCTTGCCGGGCGTGAGTTAGCGTCCGCGCCCGGTCGCCTCACGTCACTCTGGTTAAGTTGGCATAGTAAAAAGCGCTCTTGGGTCCTTCAGAGTGCGGAGTTTATCACTGCGCATGAAGAAATGACAACCTGCAACGTTTGGTTTATGTTTTATAAGCATTTTTAGTTTTATTGCTTAAATCGCATTTTCTCGACGAGCTGAGCACGTTTTCTGGATGGTGCCTCTCCCGTCACTCTGGTTAGGTTGGCAAAGTAAAAAGTGCTCTTGGGTGCTTCAGAGTGCAGAGTTTATCACTGCGCATGAAGAAATGACCACCTGCAACGTTTGGTTTATGTTTTATAAGCATTTTTAATTGTATTGCTTAGAGCGCATGTTCTCGACGAGCTGAGCACGTATTTCTAGTAAAAAGCGCTCTTGGGTGCTTCAGAGTGCCGGGTTTATCACTGCGCATGCAGAAATGACCACCTGCAACGTTTGGTTTATGTTTTATAAGCATTTTTTGTTTTATTGCTTAAATCGCATTTTCTCGACGAGCTGAGCACGTTTTCTGGATGGTGCCTCTCCCGTCACTCTGGTTAGGTTGGCATAGTAAAAAGCGCTCTTGGGGGCTTCAGAGTGCCCAGTTTATCACTGCGCATGCAGAAATGACCACCTGCAACGTTTGGTTTATGTTTTATAAGCATTTTTAGTTTTATTGCTTAAATCGCATTTTCTCGACGAGCTGAGCACGTTTTCTGGATGGTGCCTCTCCCGTCACTCTGGTTAGGTTGGCAAAGTAAAAAGCGCTCTTGGGTGCTTCAGAGTGCCGAGTTTATCACTGCACATAAAGAAATGACCACCTGCAACGTTTGGTTTATGTTTTATGAGCATTTTTAATTGTATTGCTTAGAGCGCATTTTCTCGACGAGCTGAGCACTATTTCTAGTAAAAAGCGCTCTTGGGTGCTTCAGAGTGCCGGGTTTATCACTGCGCATGCAGAAATGACCACCTGCAACGTTTGGTTTATGTTTTATAAGCATTTTTTGTTTTATTGCTTAAATCGCATTTTCTCGACGAGCTGAGCACGTTTTCTGGATGGTGCCTCTCCCGTCACTCTGGTTAGGTTGGCATAGTAAAAAGCGCTCTTGGGGGCTTCAGAGTGCCCAGTTTATCACTGCGCATGCAGAAATGACCACCTGCAACGTTTGGTTTATGTTTTATAAGCATTTTTAGTTTTATTGCTTAAATCGCATTTTCTCGACGAGCTGAGCACGTTTTCTGGATGGTGCCTCTCCCGTCACTCTGGTTAGGTTGGCAAAGTAAAAAGCGCTCTTGGGTGCTTCAGAGTGCCGAGTTTATCACTGCACATAAAGAAATGACCACCTGCAACGTTTGGTTTATGTTTTATGAGCATTTTTAATTGTATTGCTTAGAGCGCATTTTCTCGACGAGCTGAGCACTATTTCTAGTAAAAAGCGCTCTTGGGTGCTTCAGAGTGCCGGGTTTATCACTGCGCATGCAGAAATGACCACCTGCAACGTTTGGTTTATGTTTTATAAGCATTTTTTGTTTTATTGCTTAAATCGCATTTTCTCGACGAGCTGAGCACGTTTTCTGGATGGTGCCTCTCCCGTCACTCTGGTTAGGTTGGCATAGTAAAAAGTGCTCTTGGGGGCTTCAGAGTGCCCAGTTTATCACTGCGCATGCAGAAATGACCACCTGCAACGTTTGGTTTATGTTTTATAAGCATTTTTAGTTTTATTGCTTAAATCGAATTTTCTCGACGAGCTGAGCACGTTTTCTGGATGGTGCCTCTCCCGTCACTCTGGTTAGGTTGGCAAAGTAAAAAGCGCTCTTGGGTGCTTCAGAGTGCCGAGTTTATCACTGCGCATGAAGAAATGACCACCTGCAACGTTTGGTTTATGTTTTATAAGCATTTTTAATTGTATTGCTTAGAGTGCATTTTCTCGACGAGCTGAGCACGTTTTCTAGTAAAAAGCGCTCTTGGGTGCTTCAGAGTGCCGAGTTGAGTGCGTGGTTTAGCGTCCGCCCCCGGTCCCTTATGGGACCCTATTTGGCCCGCGGACCGGCTGGCGGGAGCTCCGTGAAAGCCTGTCCGCCCTCCGAGCACTCCTGCCGGGCGTGGGTTAGAGACCGCGCCCGGTCACTTATGGGACCCTAATTGGCCCGCGGACCGGCTGGCGGTACCTCCGTGAATGCCTATCCGCCGTCCGAGCACTCCTGCCGGGCCTGAGTTAGAGACCGCGCCCGGTCACTTATGGCACCCTAAATGGCCCGCGGACCGGCTGGCGGTACCACCGTGAAAGCCTATCCGCCCTCCGAGCACTCCTGCCGGGCGTGAGTTCGAGACCGCGCCCGGTCACTTATGGGACCCTAAATGGCCCGCGGACCGGCTGGCAGGAGCTCCGTGAAAGCCTGTCCGCCCTCCGAGCACTCCTGCCGGGCGTGGGTTAGAGACCGCGCCCGGTCACTTATGGGACCCTAAATGGCCCGCGGACCGGCTGGCGGTACCACCGTGAAAGCCTATCCGCCCTCCGAGCACTCCTGCCGGGCGTGAGTTCGAGACCGCGCCCGGTCACTTATGGGACCCTAAATGGCCCGCAGACCTGCTGGCGGTACCTCCGTGAATGCCTATCCGCCCTCCGAGCACTCCTGCCGGGCCTGAGTTCGAGACCGCGCCCGGTCACTTATGGGACCCTAAATGGCCCGCAGACCTGCTGGCGGTACCTCCGTGAATGCCTATCCGCCCTCCGAGCACTCCTGCCGGGCCTGAGTTCGAGACCGCGCCCGGTCATGTATGGGACCCTGAATGGCCAGCGGACCGGCTGGCGGGACGTCCGTGGATGCCTATCCGCCCTCCGAGCACTCCCGCCGGGCGTGGGTTAGAGACCGCGCCCGGTCATGTATGGGACCCTGAATGGCCCGCGGACCAGCTGGCGGGACCTCCGTGAATGCCTATCCGCCCTCCGAGCACTCCTGCCGGGCGTGGGTTAGAGACCGCGCCCGGTCAGTTATGGGACCCTAAATAGCCCGCGGACCGGCTGGCGGGACCTCCGTGAATGCCTATCCGCCCTCCGAGCACTCCTGCCGGGCCTGAGTTTGAGACCGCGCCCGGTCAGTTATGGGACCCTAAATAGCCCACGGACCGGCTGGCGGGACTTCCGTGAATGCCTATCCGCCCTCCGAGCACTCCTGCCGGGCCTGAGTTTGAGACCGCGCCCGGTCAGTTATGGGACCCTAAATAGCCCGCGGACCGGCTGGCGGGACCTCCGTGAATGCCTATCCGCCCTCCGAGCACTCCTGCCGGGCGTGGGTTTGAGACCGCGCCCGGTCAGTTATGGGACCCTAAATAGCCCGCGGACCGGCTGGCGGTACCTCCGTGAAAGCCTATCCGCCCTCCGAGCACTCCTGCCGGGCGTGAGTTAGAGACCGCGCACGGTCACTTATGGGACCCTTAGGTTGGCATAGTAAAAAGTGCTCTTGGGGGCTTCAGAGTGCCCAGTTTATCACTGCGCATGCAGAAATGACCACCTGCAACGTTTGGTTTATGTTTTATAAGCATTTTTAGTTTTATTGCTTAAATCGCATTTTCTCGACGAGCTGAGCACGTTTTCTGGATGGTGCCTCTCCCGTCACTCTGGTTAGGTTGGCAAAGTAAAAAGCGCTCTTGGGTGCTTCAGAGTGCCGAGTTTATCACTGCACATTGTGGTAGATTGGATCGAGCACTCGGTGCTCGACTGTGTTGGTCTGTCTGTATTGGAAGTGAGTCACGTGATGACTGAGCACACAGTAAAGATCGGCTCGTACTGCATCCTTGCCTCCGTGTGTTATTGTAGAAACAACCAATAAGCAACCCACGGTTAGGGACAACACTACAACAGTGTATCAGAGCGTAAAGCCACAACATGGTGTCAGAAGACGGAGTTACGGAGTAAGTCGAGGACGGTATTCAACACGTGTTGACCGAAGATTAGCGGCAAGCTAACGGGAGCTAACGCAGCCGACATGGAGCAGTTCAGGCCACCATCTCCGCTGATACTCACGGGGAACCTCGCTGAGGACTGGCGCAGGTGGGAGCAGCGTTTTCAACTCTATATGGTTGCTTCTGGTGCGGTGGATAGAGAAGAGGAGGTTAAAATAGCCATCCTGCTTCACACTGTCGGCGAGGAGGCGCTGGAAGTGTATAATACGCTTACCATTACCCCAGAAGGGGAGGAAGCAACGATGGAGGGAGTTTTGGAAGCGTTCAGAGGCTACTGCAGTCCACAAAAGAACGTTGTTTTTGAACGCCATCAGTTTTGGACGCACACAATGTCATCAGGAATATCGGTGGACCGATTCATCACGGAACTACGTCAAAAGAGCAAGAACTGTGAGTTTGGAAGATATGAAGATGACATGATAAGGGATAAATTGGTGTTCAGCATTAGTGATACACATCTGAAAGAGAGACTGTTACGTGATAATGCACTTACTTTACGCAGAGCAATGGAAACATGTAGATCAGCAGAACTCGCCAAGTCACAAATACAAGCGATGCAAGCGTCACCTGTTGTCCATGATGCCTCAGTGGATGCATTAAATAGAGCAAGTGTGCAAACACGCAGCTGGGACAAGAACAAACCAAGCTACAAGAAGCAGGTGATACCGGTGTGCCGTAAATGCGGAAACAAGCATGAGCCTCGTCAATGCCCAGCTTACGGCGCTGTGTGTCATAAATGTGGAAAAAATAACCACTTTTCAAAGGTGTGTAGAGGAGGCTCTGAGAGAAATAGCCATTGTAAGACGAAGACTGTAAACAATATAGAAAAAGAAATGGACTGTTTATACATAGGCATGATTGGAAATGAAACCAGGAAATCAGTGCACCAAACAAAAGACACTGTATGGCACGAAACAGCCACAATCAGAGGTGTTGCAATTGACTTCAAGCTGGACACTGGTGCTGATGCTAATGTGCTGCCCAGGCAGCTATACCGGCAGCTACCAGGTACAATTCAGCTGCGTCCAACAAAGACGGTGTTAATAGCTTTTGGAGGGGCACGCCTAACAGCAGATGGTGTTGCATCTCTAGAATGCAGAACGTCTAAACACAAGGCTGTGCTGGACTTCCACGTGAGTAGCCAAGCAGACAAGCCAATTCTAGGAGGGGAGGCTTGTGAAGAGCTGCAACTGGTGAAAAGAATGGAGTCACTCACAGCGACGGCTCCACAGCAACGACAACCTCCAGCCACCAAAGAGGAGTTACTACAAAGATATGCTGATGTATTCACAGGATTGGGGGAATTTCCTGGTGTTCATCACATACATGTCGACCCCAGCGTCACTCCTGTGATTCACGCATGCAGGAATGTACCCCTCTCCATCATGGATGCGCTGAAGGTGACGATCAAAGACCTGCAAAACAGAAAAGTGATAACACCGGTAAATGAACCAACAGAATGGGTGAACAGTCTTGTTGCCACTAAGAAAAAGAACGGGTCGCTGAGGGTGTGTTTGGATCCTTGCAACCTGAATGAGGCAGTCAAGCGCCAGCATTACTCCATTCCTACTCCTGAAGATGTGCGCAGCAGACTTGCTGGAAAATCCATCTTCTCCATCTTGGATGAGAAGGATGGGTACTGGCAGATCAAGCTAGATGAGCCATCATCTAAGCTATGCACCTTCAACACGCCGTGGGGACGCTTCCGCTTCCTCAGGCTACCGTTTGGGATTAAGTCGGCCAGTGAAGTCTTTCAACAGAAGAATTGTGAGACCTTCGGCGACATTCCAGGTGTGTACGTCATAGCAGACGACATGATTATAGCAGCATCATCAGAGCAAGAACATGATGTAATCCTGCAGAAAGTAATGGAGAGAGCAAAGTCTGCCAATGTGAAATTTAACAAAGACAAAATCCAGTTCAAAGTGAACACAGTAAAATATATGGGACACATCATCACGGCGGCAGGACAGAGGGCTGATGACGCCAAGATCAAAGCGATTGTCGACATGCCGACCCCGGACGACAAACAAAGTCTCCAACGCCTGCTGGGAATGACAAAATTCCTGGCGCAGTACATACCAAATGAAGCCTCACTCACGGCACCCCTCAGACAGCTGCTAAAGAAGGACGTAGCATGGCAGTGGTGCCCACACCACAGCGCAGCACTACAGACGCTGAAGTCTACCCTCACACAAGCGCCAGTGCTGAGGTACTACGATCACAAGCAGCCGCTGACTCTGCAAGCAGATTCCTCAAAGGATGGACTGGGGGCCTGTCTGTTGCAGGAAGGCCACCCGGTGTGCTATGCATCAAGAGCGCTCACGGACACTGAAAAAAGGTATGCGCAAATCGAGAAAGAATTACTTGCCATAGTGTTTGCTGCTAAAAGATTTCACCAGTATGTCTACGGAAGAACAGTAACAGTGCAGTCTGATCACAAACCTTTGGAGGTCATCGTGCGCAAACCGCTGAGCAAAGCGCCAGCACGGCTGCAAGGGATGCTTCTACAACTGCAGAGGTATGATTTAAATGTGACATATACACCAGGCAAACACATGTACATCGCGGACACGCTCTCACGCGCCACAGCGAGCAATGACAGTGACAATCTCAATGAGAACCCTTGTGACGAGAGAGTTGTGTATGCCTTGGAAGCCACAGATGCGCTGAGTGAGGAAACACTTAGCCAACTGAAATCAGCAACGGCAGCAGATGGCGTGTTACAAGCTGTATGTGAGAAACACTTGAAGGGCTGGCCCATGAAAAAGAAAAGTCTGGACAGTAAACTACACAGTTACTGGCCAATGAGGGACAATATCAGCATCGTGAATGACATTGTGATGGTCGGAGACAAAATCATAATACCTGAGAGCTTCAGGAGCGAAATTTTGGAGAAGCTGCACCTTGCGCACCAAGGCGTGCAGCGTACTAAGGCTAAGGCAAGAAAAGTCCTTTACTGGCCTGGCATGGCACGAGACATAGAGACGATGGTGGAAAAATGTGTGCAGTGCCAGCAGCTACAGCCCAAACACCAGGCTGAGCCACTCATTCCACACCAGGTTCCTGAACTGCCATGGATGAAAGTTGGAGCTGACATCTTCGAGCTGCATGGTCAGTCGTACCTGTTATTGGTGGATTACCTGACAAAATATCCAGAAGTGCTCAACCTGACTGATAAAACAGCTCGCACGGTGATTCAGAAGATGAAGTCTGTCTTTGCCAGACATGGGATTCCTAAGGAGGTAGTGAGTGATCATGTCCCATTCGCCAGCTATGAGATGCAGTCATTTGCAGCTTCATGGGAGTTCAAGCTCACACACTCCAGCCCAGGTTTTCCCTCTTCAAATGGAATGGCAGAGCGGGCCATAAAGACAGTAAAACACGCGCTGAAGAAAGCAGTGCAGACCGGCACTGACCCACATCTAGTGTTGCTGTCGCTGAGAAACACACCGGTGACAGGACTACACCTGACGCCTGCACAGATGTTGATGGGTAGAGTCCTGCGCAGCACACTTCCATGTTCCAGTGCTGTGCTGAAACAGTCAGCCCCACAGCATATTCTCGAAAGAATACAGGACTTGCAGTCCCGGCAAAAGCAACACTACGACCAGCGTGCAAAGCTACTGCCAGTGCTGACCCCAGGAGACACGGTACACATGCAGACGCAACGCGGCTGGGAGCCAGCGGTTGTCATCAGGCAGCGAGATGAACCACGCTCCTACACTGTACAGACACCGGCAGGGAGGACGCGCAGGAGGAACAGGCGACATCTGAGAAAGATACACCCAAGCCTGTTCAAAGACTCTCACCCTGATAGACATTTGGACTCTGAGTTTCAACATACTCAGGCTACTGCAACAGTGGACTCACCACCACTGGGACCGGTACCACGCAACCATTGTCCTGTGCCTGTGGACAGCACGCCCACGTGCTATACCAGGAGTGGCAGAGCAGTTAGGCGCCCTGCCAGGTACACTGATTGACATACAGTGATGTTGTTACACAGTGTTTGAAAAGAAAAAAAAACGAGATGGAGAAAATAAAGTGTGGATGTTTTGCATGTATCGTGAAGTGTTACAAAATGTTATAGGTTCGAAGAGAAAGAACAAAAAGATTGTTGAAAGCCATTTGGTTTCTTGAAACATGTTTTGTTTGTAATTGATATATGCATGTCGAAATTATTATCAATGTTGATACCAAAGGTAACTGATACTAGATAAGCTACTTCTCAGTTGGAAAAGAGGGATGTGGTAGATTGGATCGAGCACTCGGTGCTCGACTGTGTTGGTCTGTCTGTATTGGAAGTGAGTCACGTGATGACTGAGCACACAGTAAAGATCGGCTCGTACTGCATCCTTGCCTCCGTGTGTTATTGTAGAAACAACCAATAAGCAACCCACGGTTAGGGACAACACTACAACAGTGTATCAGAGCGTAAAGCCACAACACACATGAAGAAATGACCACCTGCAACGTTTGGTTTATGTTTTATGAGCATTTTTAATTGTATTGCTTAGAGCGCATTTTCTCGACGAGCTGAGCACGTTTTCTAGTAAAAAGCGCTCTTGGGTGCTTCAGAGTGCCGGGTTTATCACTGCGCATGCAGAAATGACCACCTGCAACGTTTGGTTTATGTTTTATAAGCATTTTTTGTTTTATTGCTTAAATCGCATTTTCTCGACGAGCTGAGCACGTTTTCTGGATGGTGCCTCTCCCGTCACTCTGGTTAGGTTGGCATAGTAAAAAGTGCTCTTGGGGGCTTCAGAGTGCCCAGTTTATCACTGCGCATGCAGAAATGACCACCTGCAACGTTTGGTTTATGTTTTATAAGCATTTTTAGTTTTATTGCTTAAATCGCATTTTCTCGACGAGCTGAGCACGTTTTCTGGATGGTGCCTCTCCCGTCACTCTGGTTAGGTTGGCAAAGTAAAAAGCGCTCTTGGGTACTTCAGAGTGCCGAGTTTATCACTGCACATGAAGAAATGACCACCTGCAACGTTTGGTTTATGTTTTATGAGCATTTTTAATTGTATTGCTTAGAGCGCATTTTCTCGACGAGCTGAGCACTATTTCTAGTAAAAAGCGCTCTTGGGTGCTTCAGAGTGCCGGGTTTATCACTGCGCATGCAGAAATGACCACCTGCAACGTTTGGTTTATGTTTTATAAGCATTTTTTGTTTTATTGCTTAAATCGCATTTTCTCGACGAGCTGAGCACGTTTTCTGGATGGTGCCTCTCCCGTCACTCTGGTTAGGTTGGCATAGTAAAAAGTGCTCTTGGGGGCTTCAGAGTGCCCAGTTTATCACTGCGCATGCAGAAATGACCACCTGCAACGTTTGGTTTATGTTTTATAAGCATTTTTAGTTTTATTGCTTAAATCGCATTTTCTCGACGAGCTGAGCACGTTTTCTGGATGGTGCCTCTCCCGTCACTCTGGTTAGGTTGGCAAAGTAAAAAGCGCTCTTGGGTACTTCAGAGTGCCGAGTTTATCACTGCACATGAAGAAATGACCACCTGCAACGTTTGGTTTATGTTTTATGAGCATTTTTAATTGTATTGCTTAGAGCGCATTTTTTCGACGAGCTGAGCACTATTTCTAGTAAAAAGCGCTCTTGGGTGCTTCAAAGTGCCGGGTTTATCACTGCGCATGCAGAAATGACCACCTGCAACGTTTTGTTTATGTTTTATAAGCATTTTTTGTTTTATTGCTTAAATCGCATTTTCTCGACGAGCTGAGCACGTTTTCTGGATGGTGCCTCTCCCGTCACTCTGGTTAGGTTGGCATAGTAAAAAGTGCTCTTGGGGGCTTCAGAGTGCCCAGTTTATCACTGCGCATGCAGAAATGACCACCTGCAACGTTTGGTTTATGTTTTATAAGCATTTTTAGTTTTATTGCTTAAATCGCATTTTCTCGACGAGCTGAGCACGTTTTCTGGATGGTGCCTCTCCCGTCACTCTGGTTAGGTTGGCATAGTAAAAAGTGCTCTTGGGGGCTTCAGAGTGCCCAGTTTATCACTGCGCATGCAGAAATGACCACCTGCAACGTTTGGTTTATGTTTTATAAGCATTTTTAGTTTTATTGCTTAAATCGCATTTTCTCGACGAGCTGAGCACGTTTTCTGGATGGTGCCTCTCCCGTCACTCTGGTTAGGTTGGCAAAGTAAAAAGCGCTCTTGGGTGCTTCAGAGTGCCGAGTTTATCACTGCACATGAAGAAATGACCACCTGCATCGTTTGGTTTATGTTTTATGAGCATTTTTAATTGTATTGCTTAGAGCGCATTTTCTCGACGAGCTGAGCACGTTTTCTAGTAAAAGGCGCTCTTGGGTGCTTCAGAGTGCCGGGTTTATCACTGCGCATGCAGAAATGACCACCTGCAACGTTTGGTTTATGTTTTATAAGCATTTTTTGTTTTATTGCTTAAATCGCATTTTCTCGACGAGCTGAGCACGTTTTCTGGATGGTGCCTCTCCCGTCACTCTGGTTAGGTTGGCATAGTAAAAAGTGCTCTTGGGGGCTTCAGAGTGCCCAGTTTATCACTGCGCATGCAGAAATGACCACCTGCAACGTTTGGTTTATGTTTTATAAGCATTTTTAGTTTTATTGCTTAAATCGAATTTTCTCGACGAGCTGAGCACGTTTTCTGGATGGTGCCTCTCCCGTCACTCTGGTTAGGTTGGCAAAGTAAAAAGCGCTCTTGGGTGCTTCAGAGTGCCGAGTTTATCACTGCGCATGAAGAAATGACCACCTGCAACGTTTGGTTTATGTTTTATAAGCATTTTTAATTGTATTGCTTAGAGTGCATTTTCTCGACGAGCTGAGCACGTTTTCTAGTAAAAAGCGCTCTTGGGTGCTTCAGAGTGCCGAGTTGAGTGCGTGGTTTAGCGTCCGCCCCCGGTCCCTTATAGGACCCTATTTGGCCCGCGGACCGGCTGGCGGGAGCTCCGTGAAAGCCTGTCCGCCCTCCGAGCACTCCTGCCGGGCGTGGGTTAGAGACCGCGCCCGGTCACTTATGGGACCCTAATTGGCCCGCGGACCGGCTGGCGGTACCTCCGTGAATGCCTATCCGCCGTCCGAGCACTCCTGCCGGGCCTGAGTTAGAGACCGCGCCCGGTCACTTATGGGACCCTAAATGGCCCGCGGACCGGCTGGCGGTACCACCGTGAAAGCCTATCCGCCCTCCGAGCACTCCTGCCGGGCGTGAGTTCGAGACCGCGCCCGGTCACTTATGGGACCCTAAATGGCCCGCGGACCGGCTGGCGGGAGCTCCGTGAAAGCCTGTCCGCCCTCCGAGCACTCCTGCCGGGCGTGGGTTAGAGACCGCGCCCGGTCACTTATGGGACCCTAAATGGCCCGCGGACCGGCTGGCGGTACCACCGTGAAAGCCTATCCGCCCTCCGAGCACTCCTGCCGGGCGTGAGTTCGAGACCGCGCCCGGTCACTTATGGGACCCGAAATGGCCCGCGGACCTGCTGGCGGGACGTCCGTGAATGCCTATCCGCCCTCCGAGCACTCCTGCCGGGCCTGAGTTTGAGACCGCGCCCGGTCAGTTATGGGACCCTAAATAGCCCGCGGACCGGCTGGCGGGACCTCCGTGAATGCCTATCCGCCCTCCGAGCACTCCTGCCGGGCGTGGGTTTGAGACCGCGCCCGGTCAGTTATGGGACCCTAAATAGCCCGCGGACCGGCTGGCGGTACCTCCGTGAAAGCCTATCCGCCCTCCGAGCACTCCTGCCGGGCGTGAGTTAGAGACCGCGCACGGTCACTTATGGGACCCTAAATGGCCCGTGGACCTGCTGGCGGGGATTCCGTGAAAGCCTATCCGCCTTCCGAGCGCTCTTGCCGGGCGTGAGTTAGCGTCCGCGCCCGGTCGCCTCACGTCACTCTGGTTAGGTTGGCAAAGTAAAAAGTGCTCTTGGGTGCTTCAGAGTGCAGAGTTTATCACTGCGCATGAAGAAATGACCACCTGCAACGTTTGGTTTATGTTTTATAAGCATTTTTAATTGTATTGCTTAGTGTTAGAAAAATGTATATATATATGTTATCATGCGTTCTCTAATCAATGCTTTACCGCAATATTACTGCAATATATGCTTGCTGTTTGGCCTTGCTGTTTTTATGATGTACCACAGAAGAGAAAAGTTACGGCTGGGTCAGGAGAGAGGTTACAGCTGGGTCAGACAGGACCAGCTGACAACTCAGCAAAAAGAAGACATCTACCGAGACAGTTCCTTTTTAACAAAGACCACTTTGTTAAACAACATGCCTCATTGCTGTCTTGCACCTCAGATGAACCTACAAGTGACCATCATTGTCAGGGTTTTCCAAACTATCTTGATCGTAAGATTATGTCGGAATGTATGTATCCAGTAATAAATAACCTAGCTTGTCCCATTCTACACAATGTCGTAAAGCATCCCTTGCTATGTTTTGACTAGAGGTCAAAGGTTTTCTTCTCTATCCAGGCCACTCAAATTCCTCTTCCCACATGTTCTTATCAGTATGTAAACACCTAGTGATTTCTTCCTTACGAGGCAAAGCCCACATGCGTTCCCCCTCCTCTTTTAGGGGCTTTTGTCTCACGATTTGTGGGTAGGGCAAATCCCAATAAAAAGAGCGGGAGTGCATACAGATATTTAGTGTAGTGAGATTGTTGTGAAGCTATCTGTACTGCACTCCTCGCGAGAAAACACTTAATATTCTGTCTCACTTGTGGTTTGTTTGCTGTTGCTCTTCTCTTGAAATTTGTTCGGTCAGCGAAAAAACCTAACAGATATTGGGGGCTCGTTCCGGGGTCTCGACACACCTGGCGGTTCCAGCGGACTCTTCGACGCAGGCGAAAATCCTCGGCCGAGGTAAACAAAAGCCCTTTGACGGGACTGTCTCGATCAGTCCGGCTGGACACCGGGAGGGTTGACGAGATCTTCCGAGGAGGAGAATCAGCAGACCGTGAGTAGGAATATTAATTCTACTAAAAAGGAATGAATGAGCAGTGACAAGAGGTCACCTAAATGAATGAGCTGTGACAAGAGGTCACTTAAAACGAGCAGTGACAAGAAGTCACTTAAAGACCTTGAGAATTCTAGACCCTATCAAGTGCAATTAGAAACAGTTAAATTCCGCAGGGGCGGTGTGGAGCCCCCTAACTTTTACGTTAGTTAAATTCCGCAGCGGGAGTGCGGACTCCTCTGTTATTAAAAATCGCGCGTGGTATGCTTGTGTACAGTTTGACTGAGAGTGATCTCATTTGAGCGCTCCTCTATATAAACACACAGGATTGTAAACAGTGGCTTTGTGTGGGGGCAGAGGCAAGAACTCTCCGCTCCCTTCGGGGAGGTGAAAGGAGACTTACCACACATCGAATATTTAACCACTGTCCTGTGAATAAAGTTGGTTTTAGGACACTGTAGGTTCCATTCAAACTACCAACTCCAAAATTTAGAAAAATAAACCATGGGAAATTTAGATAGTAAGCGAGAGTCCCTACCCCGACATGAACTAAAATGCAAAGATTGGAAAATAATTGAAAGGCAGGATCCCGACCGACTTAAAAAAGATTTCGATAAATGGGTTAAAAAATATAAATTTGAGGGAGAACTAGAAGAAGTACAAGAGCGGGAAGAGAAAACACATGCTACAAATTCAAAACTAAAGATCATAGCGAAGTTGTATCCGCGAATACATGACACACGCAAAATTGAGGAATCACCTCCTCCTTATGGGTTGATGGACAGGGCCACTAGGCAGAAAAGCCCGCTAGAAATGGATTGGTCAAAGGAAATCAGAGCAAATTATACAGAAATAGGGAGAACAAAGCAAAATGATAATGAAACCTTTGTTGAGTATCGAGTGCGCATGACAAAAGTGTTTAAAACACACAGTGGACTGGTGGAAGATAATGCGCCTCAAGGTGCTTATCAACAGCAATTAAAAAATGCCATCCACGCAGGGTCCAGACCAGCAATACAAGGCTGGGTGATCAAACATTATATGGGCATGAACACCGGAACTTTGGAGAAATACATAAATCACGCCCTCCATGCGGAAAAAGTAGTAATAGACAAACAAAAACGAAAACAAATGAAAGCTTCAAAAGACACTTTTCTGGTAGACCAGGATAGTGACACTTTTTACCAAAATGCAGGCAGAGGACAGAAAGGCCAGAGAGGGCGAGCAATGTCTGACAGAGGAGGCTTTAGAGGCCGAGGAAGAGGAGTTGTGCGACCTCCAATAGAATGCTGGAATTGCGGAGAAAACGGTCACATGGCACGTGACTGCACAAATTAACAAAGACAGTTGTGACTAGGCCAAAATCAAATCAAATCAGGTTTCCATGTAATGAAGTGGGAACCTGGCTGCCAAAATTAAAGAGAAATTAGCTTAAATATACAGGAGATATTTGTGTTAAAAGGATAAAGTAAGATAAAGAAACACTGAAGTTAAAATTGGCTAAATAAATGGAAAAGAATTACAAATAGCTTCTAGAAGTAAAATAAAGAATAAATCTGACAAGTAAGACGAGCAAAAAGGTGTTCTTAGTGGGATCTATGTGGTCTTATACCTATGTTGTGCGTCATCCTTTTGTGTTGGTGTGTGTGCGTGTGCGCGCAGAGGATCCTCATGAGTGGGTGTGTATATGAGTGTGTGTGTGAGTGAGATGTGTGTTCTATGAAAGAAAAATTGAAGAATAAGAGAAGTGAAGAAAAATCCAAAGAGAGCTTGTTGTTGCATAGGCAGGAAGATGATGAAACGACATCAGCGCGACCTCGCTTGAGGGCCGTAGCTGAGGGTGTGGACAAATGAGACAACAAATGTTGTGTAGAAGACATTGAAAGATGTCGAATGTGAACATGACAAAGGGCGCAACAGCGAAGCTGGCCTGCCCTTTGAGAGGGTGAGACTGATAAGCGTGCCTGCGCTCGCGCGTTGTCGCGGGGCGGGGCTGTGCGCGTGGGCCTTTGCTATGCTCGTGTGGGCGGTGGGCCGGCATCATGGTTGTTGCAGGAAATGGCCAGCCTGTGACCAATCAACATTGATGCTGCGCCCCCCCCTCGCACGAGGGGTGCTATGGCTGCGGGCGAAGCAGGGAAAGTGCGAGTTTCTCAGAGAATGTTTGAATATTTGAAGCAGGGTGATGCTTAAGGAAGATGTGACAATATTTGCATGAAGGATAAAATGCACTGATGAGAAAAGAAAAAAAAGTATAACCAAAACGTCAAAAGAGAGGATGACGTTTGCGCAGCGTTGTTTGTTGGTATTGTTTGTGAGCTGTGTCTCTGCTGTTTTTGTGTTGTCTGTGTGCTGTAAGTGTTATGTGTTAAAAGGATGAAATTGGCAAATATAGGTGCACTAAAGAATTTATTAGACTGTACTCTATCTGATTTGCACCGCAAAACAAAAACAATTTGATAAAATAGGAAGTAAAAACAAAAAGCAAGCAATTTGTTTATGGGCAGAAGCTGGTCCACACAGCATTAATGCCTAGCCTTGATGAAACAAACTTTGAGAGATGGAAAGAACTTGCTTTCTGGAATTGGATGAAGAATAATTATGAAATAACGACATTTCAAAGCTAAATTTAAAGGGAATAGTCGATTGGTTGTGTCAAGACTATACAAGTTTTTACATTTGAGAATGAGAGCGATTGAGTTAAAGATAAGAAACAACAACAATTAACTATTATATTAATTTACTGACGGTTATTTTGTTGGTTTTTATCTTTCTATCTTGATTGGTTTGACACCTTGAGGGAGGAAACATTAGGATGAGGAACACGGGTCGAGACAACCAGTTACACACGCAAAACATGTGTGCACTGGGACACTGAGAAGCATTTTGAAAGGTGTGTCAAAGTAAATGAAGATGAAATCATATGTAGTAATACAACATTTTACTAC
The DNA here is from genome assembly GCF_901709675.1 of Syngnathus acus. Classification (NCBI taxonomy): domain Eukaryota; kingdom Metazoa; phylum Chordata; class Actinopteri; order Syngnathiformes; family Syngnathidae; genus Syngnathus; species Syngnathus acus. The sequence continues at coordinate 49,028 of NW_023590255.1, forward strand.
ATATGGATTCTCTATATCATGCAATTGAGTAAAATAAAACATACATATTGGTTTTTATTCAAATTGCTAAGATTCTTGTGATAAACGTTGAGAAAATGATTGAAAAGTAACTAAAGAAACTACAAGAAACCACAACTAAGCTAGTTGTGGAAGCAGTCCAATTGCCACGAAAAATAGCTAGATGCACGTGTGCAGGGCACACACACGAGACTGATAAGGTGTCAAGAGGTAACAAGCTTGCAGACGGAACCGCATAGCTGTAGTGTAAAAGACGCTTCAAATTTTATACACACAAGAAGCAGATTTAAATTACTGAAACGTTTTTAAAGATGTGCAGCGACAAAGTCCATCGACTGAAATTCGATTATGGACGAAAAGAGGGGCAAGAGTGAAGAATGGTATCTATAAATGACCAGAAGACTGACCTATCCTACAAAAACCCTATACAAGTGGGCAGTAATATTGAGCCATGGTGTGTGTCACATGGCTCAAGAGGAGGGATAGTGAGGCAGTTCATTCAGCTTTATACAACATATGGATTTGATTCATATTCAAAACATTTATAAAACAAAATTTTTGTAGAGTTTGTTTAACATGTGCTAAACACAATCCACAGGGTTATAATGCCTGGTCATAATAGATGCATTCTCAAAATGGTTTGAATTGGCTTCAACAAAAACACTGAATGCCTTAACAGTGGAAAAAAAACGTTATGTAAAGAAATAATACCGAGATATGGGATTTCGGAAATTAATTCTCATGACAGGACTGGTATAAAGTGTGAAAATGTGCATGGAAAAAAGTGGAAGATCATGGACAAAATGTTTAGACCTGGTCAAACTGTACATAAATATTACAAGTACTGTGGGTTTAACCCCGTATGAAAAATTGTTTGGGCGACAATATAGATTACCATGTTTCAAAACCAAGTGGGATACTAAGGATGATTCAAATTTGGCATTTACATTTTATATTTATAATTAATATTTTAAAGGCAAAAAGAACAAAGCACGTTCTCATTAAGAGCATTGAAAACGAAACACTGGTGTTCTTCCAAGGGGGAAGGGCCACATTGAATATTGATAATTACATCAACTGCCATTAAAATAGCAGAAAGGTCAGTTGAGGTGGTCCTAGCAAATTACAAAAGGGTAATTTCTTTTGAGGTAACGTTCAATCGGAAAAAGTGACCCAAAGGAAGCCTTACCTCTTAGAGAAATGCCGGGAACAAGAAAATGGAACAATGACGTTATTGCATGTAAGGTGGCTATCTTTGTTGCCATTTTGTTAACTTCAGCAATATGGTATTTGTGGGAACTAAGTCATAATGAGTAGGGGAGAGATGAGTGAACAACTTATATTGATCACTCCCAAAAAACAATGCTGCATTGTAGCAATTTAAAAGATCAATTTGACCTTTGCAGGATGATCTGCTGTGTCGGATCTGGACTGCAATGAAAATATGATGTTTATATGTGTACTTTGTCAACAACCGCTGTAGATTTTAAAGAATGGGATGATTATATCTAAAACGAATGTGGATAATTTGTTTCAGGTAACTATAAGAGTTGCTGAAAAACGAAACAATTGATTGCTAATGGCAAAACAAGCTGCAAAGACAGAAACAAAAATTGAATACGTCATATGTATGGATTTGCGACCGATTCTTTATGTTGTATAGTTGCCATTGACCAAAGATTGTGTGACATCTGTCACATCTACTGATTGTGAAATGTGTGACAGAGCATTCTATATAGTAATATCCATTGAAAAAAGAAAAAAGAAGCCATTGCTTTCAGAGAATGTAGTCCAGCTAAATTGTATATGTATCAACATGCCAAGATCTGGGAAAAAGCTGGAAAAACAAACAAACAAAATGTCTTTAAATTTGAGAGGCGACGATGATCTGACTGAAATTGATGCAATCAGAGTCCCCAGAGGAGTTCCTGATTAATAAGAATTAATTGACCAAATTGTAGCAGGATGGGAGTCTTCCATTTGCTGGTGGTGTACGATGAACAAAAACGTCGACATGATAAATTACAACCATTGCAACATGCAGAAATTGGGCAAACGGACACAAGCGGGACTTGAGGCAGTGCACGGACAGCTAGCCACGCCTTCCCTAATGTCAATCCAGAACCGCAATGCTCTTGTTATGTTGTCGTCTGAGAAAGGAAGGGTCTGCGCAATGTTCAGAGAACAATGCTGCACCTTCATCCAGAACGACACCGCCCCTGATGGGAGCCTGACGAAGGCGATTGCAAGCTTGCAATCCCTCAAAACGAGGATGAAAGAGCACAACAAGTGGATGACTGCTTTTGGGAAGTATAAAGCCCTTGTGTCCTCAATTACTGCTATACTCACCTTGTGTGGTTGTTGTTGTATTCCATGTCTCCGTGCTCTGTTTAATCGTCTCATCACTACAGCAATATCGCCCATGGAAGACAAGATGGCCGGGGTATGCCTAATGTCTGAACGCCAGCATGTTGATGATAACGATGATGATGATGGAATTTTTGCACTTGGGTTTACAGACTTCTTCCCAGATCTGGGTGTTTCCGAATGATAATATCGCAACGTTTATCCTTTCTTGGTGTAAACTTATTTGTGCTCATACTTGTGATCCTACGGCTGAAAATCTTTTTGAAGTGGCCACTTTTAGGTGATAAGATGGTCTCTGAGAACTTATGATAAAGAGGAGGGAATTGTTAGAAAAATGTATATATATATGTTATCATGCGTTCTCTAATCAATGCTTTACCGCAATATTACTGCAATATATGCTTGCTGTTTGGCCTTGCTGTTTTTATGATGTACCACAGAAGAGAAAAGTTACGGCTGGGTCAGGAGAGAGGTTACAGCTGGGTCAGACAGGACCAGCTGACAACTCAGCAAAAAGAAGACATCTACCGAGACAGTTCCTTTTTAACAAAGACCACTTTGTTAAACAACATGCCTCATTGCTGTCTTGCACCTCAGATGAACCTACAAGTGACCATCATTGTCAGGGTTTTCCAAACTATCTTGATCGTAAGATTATGTCGGAATGTATGTATCCAGTAATAAATAACCTAGCTTGTCCCATTCTACACAATGTCGTAAAGCATCCCTTGCTATGTTTTGACTAGAGGTCAAAGGTTTTCTTCTCTATCCAGGCCACTCAAATTCCTCTTCCCACATGTTCTTATCAGTATGTAAACACCTAGTGATTTCTTCCTTACGAGGCAAAGCCCACATGCGTTCCCCCTCCTCTTTTAGGGGCTTTTGTCTCACGATTTGTGGGTAGGGCAAATCCCAATAAAAAGAGCGGGAGTGCATACAGATATTTAGTGTAGTGAGATTGTTGTGAAGCTATCTGTACTGCACTCCTCGCGAGAAAACACTTAATATTCTGTCTCACTTGTGGTTTGTTTGCTGTTGCTCTTCTCTTGAAATTTGTTCGGTCAGCGAAAAAACCTAACACTTAGAGCGCATGTTCTCGACGAGCTGAGCACGTTTTCTAGTAAAAAGCGCTCTTGGGTGCTTCAGAGTGCCGGGTTTATCACTGCGCATGCAGAAATGACCACCTGCAACGTTTGGTTTATGTTTTATAAGCATTTTTTGTTTTATTGCTTAAATCGCATTTTCTCGACGAGCTGAGCACGTTTTCTGGATGGTGCCTCTCCCGTCACTCTGGTTAGGTTGGCATAGTAAAAAGTGCTCTTGGGGGCTTCAGAGTGCCCAGTTTATCACTGCGCATGCAGAAATGACCACCTGCAACGTTTGGTTTATGTTTTATAAGCATTTTTAGTTTTATTGCTTAAATCGCATTTTCTCGACGAGCTGAGCACGTTTTCTAGTTAAAAGCGCTCTTGGGTGCTTCAGAGTGCCGGGTTTATCACTGCGCATGTAGAAATGACCACCTGCAACGTTTGGTTTATGTTTTATAAGCATTTTTTGTTTTATTGCTTAATCGCATTTTCTCGACGAGCTGAGCACGTTTTCTGGATGGTGCCTCTCCCGTCACTCTGGTTAGGTTGGCATAGTAAAAAGTGCTCTTGGGGGCTTCAGAGTGCCCAGTTTATCACTGCGCATGCAGAAATGACCACCTGCAACGTTTGGTTTATGTTTTATAAGCATTTTTAGTTTTATTGCTTAAATCGCATTTTCTCGACGAGCTGAGCACGTTTTCTGGATGGTGCCTCTCCCGTCACTCTGGTTAGGTTGGCAAAGTAAAAAGCGCTCTTGGGTGCTTCAGAGTGCCGAGTTTATCACTGCACATGAAGAAATGACCACCTGCAACGTTTGGTTTATGTTTTATGAGCATTTTTAATTGTATTGCTTAGAGCGCATTTTCTCGACGAGCTGAGCACGTTTTCTAGTAAAAAGCGCTCTTGGGTGCTTCAGAGTGCCGGGTTTATCACTGCGCATGCAGAAATGACCACCTGCAACGTTTGGTTTATGTTTTATAAGCATTTTTTGTTTTATTGCTTAAATCGCATTTTCTCGACGAGCTGAGCACGTTTTCTGGATGGTGCCTCTCCCGTCACTCTGGTTAGGTTGGCATAGTAAAAAGTGCTCTTGGGGGCTTCAGAGTGCCCAGTTTATCACTGCGCATGCAGAAATGACCACCTGCAACGTTTGGTTTATGTTTTATAAGCATTTTTAGTTTTATTGCTTAAATCGAATTTTCTCGACGAGCTGAGCACGTTTTCTGGATGGTGCCTCTCCCGTCACTCTGGTTAGGTTGGCAAAGTAAAAAGCGCTCTTGGGTGCTTCAGAGTGCCGAGTTTATCACTGCACATGAAGAAATGACCACCTGCAACGTTTGGTTTATGTTTTATGAGCATTTTTAATTGTATTGCTTAGAGCGCATTTTCTCGACGAGCTGAGCACGTATTTCTAGTAAAAAGCGCTCTTGGGTGCTTCAGAGTGCCGGGTTTATCACTGCGCATGCAGAAATGACCACCTGCAACGTTTGGTTTATGTTTTATAAGCATTTTTAGTTTTATTGCTTAAATCGCATTTTCTCGACGAGCTGAGCACGTTTTCTGGATGGTGCCTCTCCCGTCACTCTGGTTAGGTTGGCAAAGTAAAAAGCGCTCTTGGGTGCTTCAGAGTGCCGAGTTTATCACTGCACATGAAGAAATGACCACCTGCAACGTTTGGTTTATGTTTTACTAGCATTTTTAATTGTATTGCTTAGAGCGCATTTTCTCGACGAGCTGAGCACGTTTTCTAGTAAAAAGCGCTCTTGGGTGCTTCAGAGTGCCGGGTTTATCACTGCGCATGCAGAAATGACCACCTGCAATGTTTGGTTTATGTTTTATAAGCATTTTTTGTTTTATTGCTTAAATCGCATTTTCTCGACGAGCTGAGCACGTTTTCTGGATGGTGCCTCTCCCGTCACTCTGGTTAGGTTGGCATAGTAAAAAGCGCTCTTGGGGGCTTCAGAGTGCCCAGTTTATCACTGCACATAAAGAAATGACCACCTGCAACGTTTGGTTTATGTTTTATGAGCATTTTTAATTGTATTGCTTAGAGCGCATTTTCTCGACGAGCTGAGCACTATTTCTAGTAAAAAGCGCTCTTGGGTGCTTCAGAGTGCCGGGTTTATCACTGCGCATGCAGAAATGACCACCTGCAACGTTTGGTTTATGTTTTATAAGCATTTTTTGTTTTATTGCTTAAATCGCATTTTCTCGACGAGCTGAGCACGTTTTCTGGATGGTGCCTCTCCCGTCACTCTGGTTAGGTTGGCATAGTAAAAAGCGCTCTTGGGGGCTTCAGAGTGCCCAGTTTATCACTGCGCATGCAGAAATGACCACCTGCAACGTTTGGTTTATGTTTTATAAGCATTTTTAGTTTTATTGCTTAAATCGCATTTTCTCGACGAGCTGAGCACGTTTTCTGGATGGTGCCTCTCCCGTCACTCTGGTTAGGTTGGCAAAGTAAAAAGCGCTCTTGGGTGCTTCAGAGTGCCGAGTTTATCACTGCACATAAAGAAATGACCACCTGCAACGTTTGGTTTATGTTTTATGAGCATTTTTAATTGTATTGCTTAGAGCGCATTTTCTCGACGAGCTGAGCACTATTTCTAGTAAAAAGCGCTCTTGGGTGCTTCAGAGTGCCGGGTTTATCACTGCGCATGCAGAAATGACCACCTGCAACGTTTGGTTTATGTTTTATAAGCATTTTTTGTTTTATTGCTTAAATCGCATTTTCTCGACGAGCTGAGCACGTTTTCTGGATGGTGCCTCTCCCGTCACTCTGGTTAGGTTGGCATAGTAAAAAGTGCTCTTGGGGGCTTCAGAGTGCCCAGTTTATCACTGCGCATGCAGAAATGACCACCTGCAACGTTTGGTTTATGTTTTATAAGCATTTTTAGTTTTATTGCTTAAATCGCATTTTCTCGACGAGCTGAGCACGTTTTCTGGATGGTGCCTCTCCCGTCACTCTGGTTAGGTTGGCAAAGTAAAAAGCGCTCTTGGGTGCTTCAGAGTGCCGAGTTTATCACTGCGCATGAAGAAATGACCACCTGCAACGTTTGGTTTATGTTTTATAAGCATTTTTAATTGTATTGCTTAGAGTGCATTTTCTCGACGAGCTGAGCACGTTTTCTAGTAAAAAGCGCTCTTGGGTGCTTCAGAGTGCCGAGTTGAGTGCGTGGTTTAGCGTCCGCCCCCGGTCCCTTATGGGACCCTATTTGGCCCGCGGACCGGCTGGCGGGAGCTCCGTGAAAGCCTGTCCGCCCTCCGAGCACTCCTGCCGGGCGTGGGTTAGAGACCGCGCCCGGTCACTTATGGGACCCTAATTGGCCCGCGGACCGGCTGGCGGTACCTCCGTGAATGCCTATCCGCCGTCCGAGCACTCCTGCCGGGCCTGAGTTAGAGACCGCGCCCGGTCACTTATGGGACCCTAAATGGCCCGCGGACCGGCTGGCGGTACCACCGTGAAAGCCTATCCGCCCTCCGAGCACTCCTGCCGGGCGTGAGTTCGAGACCGCGCCCGGTCACTTATGGGACCCTAAATGGCCCGCGGACCGGCTGGCGGGACCTCCGTGAAAGCCTGTCCGCCCTCCGAGCACTCCTGCCGGGCGTGGGTTAGAGACCGCGCCCGGTCACTTATGGGAACCCTAAATGGCCCGCGGACCGGCTGGCGGTACCACCGTGAAAGCCTATCCGCCCTCCGAGCACTCCTGCCGGGCGTGAGTTCGAGACCGCGCCCGGTCACTTATGGGACCCTAAATGGCCCGCGGACCTGCTGGCGGTACCTCCGTGAATACCTATCCGCCCTCCGAGCACTCCTGCCGGGCCTGAGTTCGAGACCGCGCCCGGTCATGTATGGGACCCTGAATGGCCCGCGGACCGGCTGGCGGGACGTCCGTGGATGCCTATCCGCCCTCCGAGCACTCCCGCCGGGCGTGGGTTAGAGACCGCGCCCGGTCATGTAT
>NW_023590256.1:0-17500 GCF_901709675.1 Syngnathus acus
CGTCGAGAAAATGCGCTCTAAGCAATACAATTACAAATGCTCATAAAACATAAACCAAACGTTGCAGGTGGTCATTTCTTCATGCGCAGTGATAAACTCGGCACTCTGAAGCACCCAAGAGCGCTTTTTACTTTGCCAACCTAACCAGAGTGACGGGAGAGGCACCATCCAGAAAACGTGCTCAGCTCGTCGAGAAAATGCGATTTAAGCAATAAAACTAAAAATCCTTATAAAACATAGACCAAACGTTGCAGGTGGTCATTTCTGCATGCGCAGTGATAAACTGGGCACTCTGAAGCCCCCAAGAGCACTTTTTCCTATGCCAACCTAACCAGAGTGACGGGAGAGGCACCATCCAGAAAACGTGCTCAGCTCGTCGAGAAAATGCGATTTAAGCAATAAAATTAAAAATGCTTATAAAACATAAACCAAACGTTGCAGGTGGTCATTTCTTCATGCGCAGTGATAAACTCGGCACTCTGAAGCACCCAAGAGCGCTTTTAACTAGAAAACGTGCTCAGCTCGTCGAGAAAATGCGCTCTAAGCAATACAATTAAAAATGCTCATAAAACATAAACCAAACGTTGCAGGTGGTCATTTCTTCATGTGCAGTGATAAACTCGGCACTCTGAAGCACCCAAGAGCGCTTTTTACTTTGCCAACCTAACCAGAGTGACGGGAGAGGCACCATCCAGAAAACGTGCTCAGCTCATCGAGAAAATGCGATCTAAGCAATAAAACTAAAAATGCTTATAAAACATAAACCAAACGTTGCAGGTGGTCATTTCTGCATGCGCAGTGATAAACCCGGCACTCTGAAGCACCCAAGAGCGCTTTTTACTAGAAATAGTGCTCAGCTCGTCGAGAAAATGCGCTCTCAGCAATACAATTAAAAATGCTCATAAAACATAAACCAAACGTTGCAGGTGGTCATTTCTTTATGTGCAGTGATAAACTCGGCACTCTGAAGCACCCAAGAGCGCTTTTTACTTTGCCAACCTAACCAGAGTGACGGGAGAGGCACCATCCAGAAAACGTGCTCAGCTCGTCGAGAAAATGCGATTTAAGCAATAAAACTAAAAATGCTTATAAAACATAAACCAAACGTTGCAGGTGGTCATTTCTGCATGCGCAGTGATAAACTGGGCACTCTGAAGCCCCCAAGAGCGCTTTTTACTATGCCAACCTAACCAGAGTGACGGGAGAGGCACCATCCAGAAAACGTGCTCAGCTCGTCGAGAAAATGCGATTTAAGCAATAAAACAAAAAATGCTTATAAAACATAAACCAAACGTTGCAGGTGGTCATTTCTGCATGCGCAGTGATAAACCCGGCACTCTGAAGCACCCAAGAGCGCTTTTTACTAGAAATAGTGCTCAGCTCGTCGAGAAAATGCGCTCTAAGCAATACAATTAAAAATGCTCATAAAACATAAACCAAACGTTGCAGGTGGTCATTTCTTTATGTGCAGTGATAAACTCGGCACTATGAAGCACCCAAGAGCGCTTTTTACTTTGCCAACCTAACCAGAGTGACGGGAGAGGCACCATCCAGAAAACGTGCTCAGCTCGTCGAGAAAATGCGATTTAAGCAATAAAACTAAAAATGCTTATAAAACATAAACCAAACGTTGCAGGTGGTCATTTCTGCATGCGCAGTGATAAACTGGGCACTCTGAAGCCCCCAAGAGCGCTTTTTACTATGCCAACCTAACCAGAGTGACGGGAGAGGCACCATCCAGAAAACGTGCTCAGCTCGTCGAGAAAATGCGATTTAAGCAATAAAACAAAAAATGCTTATAAAACATAAACCAAACGTTGCAGGTGGTCATTTCTGCATGCGCAGTGATAAACCCGGCACTCTGAAGCACCCAAGAGCGCTTTTTACTACAAATAGTGCTCAGCTCGTCGAGAAAATGCGCTCTAAGCAATACAATTAAAAATGCTCATAAAACATAAACCAAACGTTGCAGGTGGTCATTTCTTTATGTGCAGTGATAAACTCGGCACTCTGAAGCACCCAAGAGCGCTGTTTACTTTGCCAACCTAACCAGAGTGACGGGAGAGGCACCATCCAGAAAACGTGCTCAGCTCGTCGAGAAAATGCGATTTAAGCAATAAAACTAAAAATGCTTATAAAACATAAACCAAACGTTGCAGGTGGTCATTTCTGCATGCGCAGTGATAAACTGGGCACTCTGAAGCCCCCAAGAGCGCTTTTTACTATGCCAACCTAACCAGAGTGACGGGAGAGGCACCATCCAGAAAACGTGCTCAGCTCGTCGAGAAAATGCGATTTAAGCAATAAAACAAAAATGCTTATAAAACATAAACCAAACGTTGCAGGTGGTCATTTCTGCATGCGCAGTGATAAACCCGGCACTCTGAAGCACCCAAGAGCGCTTTTTACTAGAAATAGTGCTCAGCTCGTCGAGAAAATGCGCTCTAAGCAATACAATTAAAAATGCTCATAAAACATAAACCAAACGTTGCAGGTGGTCATTTCTTTATGTGCAGTGATAAACTCGGCACTCTGAAGCACCCAAGAGCGCTTTTTACTTTGCCAACCTAACCAGAGTGACGGGAGAGGCACCATCCAGAAAACGTGCTCAGCTCGTCGAGAAAAAGCGATTTAAGCAATAAAACTAAAAATGCTTATAAAACATAAACCAAACGTTGCAGGTTGTCATTTCTTCATGCGCAGTGATAAACTCCGCACTCTGAAGGGCCCAAGAGCGCTTTTTACTATGCCAACTTAACCACAGTGACGTGATGCGACCGGGCGCGGACGCTAACTCACGCCCGGCAAGAGCGCTCGGAAGGCGGATAGGCTTTCACGGAAGCCCCGCCAGCAGGTCCGCGGGCCATTTAGGGTCCCATAAGTGACCGTGCGCGGTCTCTAACTCACGCCCGGCAGGAGTGCTCGGAGGGCGGATAGGCTTTCACGGAGGTACCGCCAGCCGGTCCGCGGGCTATTTAGGGTCCCATAACTGACCGGGCGCGGTCTCAAACCCACGCCCGGCAGGAGTGCTCGGAGGGCGGATAGGCATTCACGGTGGTCCCGCCAGCCGGTCCGCGGGCTATTTAGGGTCCCATAACTGACCGGGCGCGGTCTCAAACTCAGGCCCGGCAGGAGTGCTCGGAGGGCGGATAGGCATTCACGGAAGTCCCGCCAGCCGGTCCGCGGGCTATTTAGGGTCCCATAACTGACCGGGCGCGGTCTCAAACTCAGGCCCGGCAGGAGTGCTCGGAGGGCGGATAGGCATTCACGGAGGTACCGCCAGCCGGTCCGCGGGCCAATTAGGGTCCCATAAGTGACCGGGCGCGGTCTCTAACCCACGCCCGGCAGGAGTGCTCGGAGGGCGGACAGGCTTTCACGGAGCTCCCGCCAGCCGGTCCGCGGGCCAAATAGGGTCCCATAAGGGACCGGGGGCGGACGCTAAACCACGCACTCAACTCGGCACTCTGAAGCACCCAAGAGCGCTTTTTACTAGAAAACGTGCTCAGCTCGTCGAGAAAATGCACTCTAAGCAATACAATTAAAAATGCTTATAAAACATAAACCAAACGTTGCAGGTGGTCATTTCTTCATGCGCAGTGATAAACTCGGCACTCTGAAGCACCCAAGAGCGCTTTTTACTTTGCCAACCTAACCAGAGTGACGGGAGAGGCACCATCCAGAAAACGTGCTCAGCTCGTCGAGAAAATGCGATTTAAGCAATAAAACTAAAAATGCTTATAAAACATAAACCAAACGTTGCAGGTGGTCATTTCTGCATGCGCAGTGATAAACTGGGCACTCTGAAGCCCCCAAGAGCGCTTTTTACTATGCCAACCTAACCAGAGTGACGGGAGAGGCACCATCCAGAAAACGTGCTCAGCTCGTCGAGAAAATGCGATTTAAGCAATAAAACAAAAAATGCTTATAAAACATAAACCAAACGTTGCAGGTGGTCATTTCTGCATGCGCAGTGATAAACCCGGCACTCTGAAGCACCCAAGAGCGCTTTTTACTAGAAATAGTGCTCAGCTCGTCGAGAAAATGCGCTCTAAGCAATACAATTAAAAATGCTCATAAAACATAAACCAAACGTTGCAGGTGGTCATTTCTTTATGTGCAGTGATAAACTCGGCACTCTGAAGCACCGAAGAGCGCTTTTTACTTTGCCAACCTAACCAGAGTGACGGGAGAGGCACCATCCAGAAAACGTGCTCAGCTCGTCGAGAAAATGCGATTTAAGCAATAAAACTAAAAATGCTTATAAAACATAAACCAAACGTTGCAGGTGGTCATTTCTGCATGCGCAGTGATAAACTGGGCACTCTGAAGCCCCCAAGAGCGCTTTTTACTATGCCAACCTAACCAGAGTGACGGGAGAGGCACCATCCAGAAAACGTGCTCAGCTCGTCGAGAAAATGCGATTTAAGCAATAAAACAAAAAATGCTTATAAAACATAAACCAAACGTTGCAGGTGGTCATTTCTGCATGCGCAGTGATAAACCCGGCACTCTGAAGCACCCAAGAGCGCTTTTTACTAGAAATAGTGCTCAGCTCGTCGAGAAAATGCGCTCTAAGCAATACAATTAAAAATGCTCATAAAACATAAACCAAACGTTGCAGGTGGTCATTTCTTTATGTGCAGTGATAAACTCGGCACTCTGAAGCACCCAAGAGCGCTTTTTACTTTGCCAACCTAACCAGAGTGACGGGAGAGGCACCATCCAGAAAACGTGCTCAGCTCGTCGAGAAAATGCGATTTAAGCAATAAAACTAAAAATGCTTATAAAACATAAACCAAACGTTGCAGGTGGTCATTTCTGCATGCGCAGTGATAAACTGGGCACTCTGAAGCCCCCAAGAGCGCTTTTTACTATGCCAACCTAACCAGAGTGACGGGAGAGGCACCATCCAGAAAACGTGCTCAGCTCGTCGAGAAAATGCGATTTAAGCAATAAAACAAAAAATGCTTATAAAACATAAACCAAACGTTGCAGGTGGTCATTTCTGCATGCGCAGTGATAAACCCGGCACTCTGAAGCACCCAAGAGCGCTTTTTACTAGAAATAGTGCTCAGCTCGTCGAGAAAATGCGCTCTAAGCAATACAATTAAAAATGCTCATAAAACATAAACCAAACGTTGCAGGTGGTCATTTCTTTATGTGCAGTGATAAACTCGGCACTCTGAAGCACCCAAGAGCGCTTTTTACTTTGCCAACCTAACCAGAGTGACGGGAGAGGCACCATCCAGAAAACGTGCTCAGCTCGTCGAGAAAATGCGATTTAAGCAATAAAACTAAAAATGCTTATAAAACATAAACCAAACGTTGCAGGTGGTCATTTCTGCATGCGCAGTGATAAACTGGGCACTCTGAAGCCCCCAAGAGCGCTTTTTACTATGCCAACCTAACCAGAGTGACGGGAGAGGCACCATCCAGAAAACGTGCTCAGCTCGTCGAGAAAATGCGATTTAAGCAATAAAACAAAAAATGCTTATAAAACATAAACCAAACGTTGCAGGTGGTCATTTCTGCATGCGCAGTGATAAACCCGGCACTCTGAAGCACCCAAGAGCGCTTTTTACTAGAAATAGTGCTCAGCTCGTCGAGAAAATGCGCTCTAAGCAATACAATTAAAAATGCTCATAAAACATAAACCAAACGTTGCAGGTGGTCATTTCTTTATGTGCAGTGATAAACTCGGCACTCTGAAGCACCCAAGAGCGCTTTTTACTTTGCCAACCTAACCAGAGTGACGGGAGAGGCACCATCCAGAAAACGTGCTCAGCTCGTCGAGAAAATGCGATTTAAGCAATAAAACTAAAAATGCTTATAAAACATAAACCAAACGTTGCAGGTGGTCATTTCTGCATGCGCAGTGATAAACTGGGCACTCTGAAGCCCCCAAGAGCGCTTTTTACTATGCCAACCTAACCAGAGTGACGGGAGAGGCACCATCCAGAAAACGTGCTCAGCTCGTCGAGAAAATGCGATTTAAGCAATAAAACAAAAAATGCTTATAAAACATAAACCAAACGTTGCAGGTGGTCATTTCTGCATGCGCAGTGATAAACCCGGCACTCTGAAGCACCCAAGAGCGCTTTTTACTAGAAATAGTGCTCAGCTCGTCGAGAAAATGCGCTCTAAGCAATACAATTAAAAATGCTCATAAAACATAAACCAAACGTTGCAGGTGGTCATTTCTTTATGTGCAGTGATAAACTCGGCACTCTGAAGCACCCAAGAGCGCTTTTTACTTTGCCAACCTAACCAGAGTGACGGGAGAGGCACCATCCAGAAAACGTGCTCAGCTCGTCGAGAAAATGCGATTTAAGCAATAAAACTAAAAATGCTTATAAAACATAAACCAAACGTTGCAGGTGGTCATTTCTGCATGCGCAGTGATAAACTGGGCACTCTGAAGCCCCCAAGAGCACTTTTTACTATGCCAACCTAACCAGAGTGACGGGAGAGGCACCATCCAGAAAACGTGCTCAGCTCGTCGAGAAAATGCGATTTAAGCAATAAAACAAAAAATGCTTATAAAACATAAACCAAACGTTGCAGGTGGTCATTTCTGCATGCACAGTGATAAACCCGGCACTCTGAAGCACCCAAGAGCGCTTTTTACTAGAAATAGTGCTCAGCTCGTCGAGAAAATGCGCTCTAGGCAATACAATTAAAAATGCTCATAAAACATAAACCAAACGTTGCAGGTGGTCATTTCTTTATGTGCAGTGATAAACTCGGCACTCTGAAGCACCCAAGAGCGCTTTTTACTTTGCCAACCTAACCAGAGTGACGGGAGAGGCACCATCCAGAAAACGTGCTCAGCTCGTCGAGAAAATGCGATTTAAGCAATAAAACTAAAAATGCTTATAAAACATAAACCAAACGTTGCAGGTGGTCATTTCTGCATGCGCAGTGATAAACTGGGCACTCTGAAGCCCCCAAGAGCGCTTTTTACTATGCCAACCTAACCAGAGTGACGGGAGAGGCACCATCCAGAAAACGTGCTCAGCTCGTCGAGAAAATGCGATTTAAGCAATAAAACAAAAAATGCTTATAAAACATAAACCAAACGTTGCAGGTGGTCATTTCTGCATGCGCAGTGATAAACCCGGCACTCTGAAGCACCCAAGAGCGCTTTTTACTAGAAATAGTGCTCAGCTCGTCGAGAAAATGCGCTCTAAGCAATACAATTAAAAATGCTCATAAAACATAAACCAAACGTTGCAGGTGGTCATTTCTTTATGTGCAGTGATAAACTCGGCACTCTGAAGCACCCAAGAGCGCTTTTTACTTTGCCAACCTAACCAGAGTGACGGGAGAGGCACCATCCAGAAAACGTGCTCAGCTCGTCGAGAAAATGCGATTTAAGCAATAAAACTAAAAATGCTTATAAAACATAAACCAAACGTTGCAGGTGGTCATTTCTGCATGCGCAGTGATAAACTGGGCACTCTGAAGCCCCCAAGAGCGCTTTTTACTATGCCAACCTAACCAGAGTGACGGGAGAGGCACCATCCAGAAAACGTGCTCAGCTCGTCGAGAAAATGCGATTTAAGCAATAAAACAAAAAATGCTTATAAAACATAAACCAAACGTTGCAGGTGGTCATTTCTGCATGCGCAGTGATAAACCCGGCACTCTGAAGCACCCAAGAGCGCTTTTTACTAGAAAACGTGCTCAGCTCGTCGAGAAAATGCGCTCTAAGCAATACAATTAAAAATGCTCATAAAACATAAACCAAACGTTGCAGGTGGTCATTTCTTTATGTGCAGTGATAAACTCGGCACTCTGAAGCACCCAAGAGCGCTTTTTACTTTGCCAACCTAACCAGAGTGACGGGAGAGGCACCATCCAGAAAACGTGCTCAGCTCGTCGAGAAAATGCGATTTAAGCAATAAAACTAAAAATGCTTATAAAACATAAACCAAACGTTGCAGGTGGTCATTTCTGCATGCGCAGTGATAAACTGGGCACTCTGAAGCCCCCAAGAGCACTTTTTACTTTGCCAACCTAACCAGAGTGACGGGAGAGGCACCATCCAGAAAACGTGCTCAGCTCGTCGAGAAAATGCGCTCTAAGCAATACAATTAAAAATGCTCATAAAACATAAACCAAACGTTGCAGGTGGTCATTTCTTCATGTGCAGTGATAAACTCGGCACTCTGAAGCACCCAAGAGCGCTTTTTACTTTGCCAACCTAACCAGAGTGACGGGAGAGGCACCATCCAGAAAACGTGCTCAGCTCATCGAGAAAATGCGATTTAAGCAATAAAACTAAAAATGCTTATAAAACATAAACCAAACGTTGCAGGTGGTCATTTCTGCATGCGCAGTGATAAACTGGGCACTCTGAAGCCCCAAGAGCACTTTTTACTATGCCAACCTAACCAGAGTGACGGGAGAGGCACCATCCAGAAAACGTGCTCAGCTCGTCGAGAAAATGCGATTTAAGCAATAAAACAAAAAATGCTTATAAAACATAAACCAAACGTTGCAGGTGGTCATTTCTGCATGCGCAGTGATAAACTCGGCACTCTGAAGCACCCAAGAGCGCTTTTTACTAGAAAACGTGCTCAGCTCGTCGACAAAATGCGCTCTAAGCAATACAATTAAAAATGCTTATAAAACATAAACCAAACGTTGCAGGTGGTCATTTCTTCATGCGCAGTGATAAACTCGGCACTCTGAAGCACCCAAGAGCACTTTTTACTTTGCCAACCTAACCAGAGTGACGGGAGAGGCACCATCCAGAAAACGTGCTCAGCTCGTCGAGAAAATGCGATTTAAGCAATAAAACTAAAAATGCTTATAAAACATAAACCAAACGTTGCAGGTGGTCATTTCTTCATGCGCAGTGATAAACTCGGCACTCTCAAGCCCCCAAGAGCGCTTTTTACTATGCCAACCTAACCAGAGTGACGGGAGAGCCACCATCCAGAAAACGTGCTCAGCTCGTCGAGAAAATGCGATTTAAGCAATAAAATTAAAAATGCTTATAAAACATAAACCAAACGTTGCAGGTGGTCATTTCTTCATGCGCAGTGATAAACTCGGCACTCTGAAGCACCCAAGAGCGCTTTTTACTTTGCCAACCTAACCAGAGTGACGGGAGAGGCACCATCCAGAAAACGTGCAGCTCGTCGAGAAAATGCGATTTAAGCAATAAAACTAAAAATGCTTATAAAACATAAACCAAACGTTGCAAGTGATCATTTCTGCATGCGCAGTGATAAACTGGGCACTCTGAAGCCCCCAAGAGCACTTTTTACTATGCCAACCTAACCAGAGTGACGGGAGAGGCACCATCCAGAAAACGTGCTCAGCTTGTCGAGAAAATGCGATTTAAGCAATAAAATTAAAAATGCTTAAAAACATAAACCAAACGTTGCAGGTGGTCATTTCTTCATGCGCAGTGATAAACTCGGCACTCTGAAGCACCCAAGAGCGCTTTTAACTAGAAAACGTGCTCAGCTCGTCGAGAAAATGCGCTCTAAGCAATACAATTAAAAATGCTCATAAAACATAAACCAAACGTTGCAGGTGGTCATTTCTTCATGTGCAGTGATAAACTCGGCACTCTGAAGCACCCAAGAGCGCTTTTTACTTTGCCAACCTAACCAGAGTGACGGGAGAGGCACCATCCAGAAAACGTGCTCAGCTCATCGAGAAAATGCGATTTAAGCAATAAAACTAAAAATGCTTATAAAACATAAACCAAACGTTGCAGGTGGTCATTTCTGCATGCGCAGTGATAAACTCGGCACTCTGAAGCACCCAAGAGCGCTTTTAACTAGAAAACGTGCTCAGCTCGTCGAGAAAATGCGCTCTAAGCAATACAATTAAAAATGCTCATAAAACATAAACCAAACGTTGCAGGTGGTCATTTCTTCATGCGCAGTGATAAACTCGGCACTCTGAAGCACCCAAGAGCACTTTTTACTTTGCCAACCTAACCAGAGTGACGGGAGAGGCACCATCCAGAAAACGTGCTCAGCTCGTCGAGAAAATGCGATTTAAGCAATAAAACTAAAAATGCTTATAAAACATAAACCAAACGTTGCAGGTGGTCATTTCTTCATGCGCAGTGATAAACTCGGCACTCTCAAGCCCCCAAGAGCGCTTTTTACTATGCCAACCTAACCAGAGTGACGGGAGAGCCACCATCCAGAAAACGTGCTCAGCTCGTCGAGAAAACGCGATTTAAGCAATAAAATTAAAAATGCTTATAAAACATAAACCAAACGTTGCAGGTGGTCATTTCTTCATGCGCAGTGATAAACTCGGCACTCTGAAGCACCCAAGAGCGCTTTTAACTTTGCCAACCTTACCAGAGTGACGGGAGAGGCACCATCCAGAAAACGTGCTCAGCTCGTCGAGAAAATGCGATTTAAGCAATAAAACTAAAAATGCTTATAAAACATAAACCAAACGTTGCAGGTGGTCATTTCTGCATGCGCAGTGATAAACTGGGCACTCTGAAGCACCCAAGAGCACTTTTTACTAGAAAACGTGCTCAGCTCGTCGAGAAAATGCGCTCTAAGCAATACAATTAAAAATGCTTATAAAACATAAACCAAACGTTGCAGGTGGTCATTTCTTCATGCGCAGTGATAAACTCGGCACTCTGAAGCACCCAAGAGCACTTTTTACTTTGCCAACCTAACCAGAGTGACGGGGTAGGCACCATCCAGAAAACGTGCTCAGCTCGTCGAGAAAATGCGATTTAAGCAATAAAACTAAAAATGCTTATAAAACATAAACCAAACGTTGCAGGTGGTCATTTCTTCATGCGCAGTGATAAACTCGGCACTCTCAAGCCCCCAAGAGCGCTTTTTACTATGCCAACCTAACCAGAGTGACGGGAGAGCCACCATCCAGAAAACGTGCTCAGCTCGTCGAGAAAATGCGATTTAAGCAATAAAATTAAAAATGCTTATAAAACATCAACCAAACGTTGCAGGTGGTCATTTCTTCATGCGCAGTGATAAACTCGGCACTCTGAAGCACCCAAGAGCGCTTTTAACTAGAAAACGTGCTCAGCTCGTCGAGAAAATGCGCTCTAAGCAATACAATTAAAAATGCTCATAAAACATAAACCAAACGTTGCAGGTGGTCATTTCTTCATGTGCAGTGATAAACTCGGCACTCTGAAGCACCCAAGAGCGCTTTTTACTTTGCCAACCTAACCAGAGTGACGGGAGAGGCACCATCCAGAAAACGTGCTCAGCTCATCGAGAAAATGCGATTTAAGCAATAAAACTAAAAATGCTTATAAAACATAAACCAAACGTTGCAGGTGGTCATTTCTGCATGCGCAGTGATAAACTGGGCACTCTGAAGCCCCCAAGAGCACTTTTTACTATGCCAACCTAACCAGAGTGACGGGAGAGGCACCATCCAGAAAACGTGCTCAGCTCGTCGAGAAAATGCAATTTAAGCAATAAAACAAAAAATGCTTATAAAACATAAACCAAACGTTGCAGGTGGTCATTTCTGCATGCGCAGTGATAAACTCGGCACTCTGAAGCACCCAAGAGCGCTTTTTACTAGAAAACGTGCTCAGCTCGTCGAGAAAATGCGCTCTAAGCAATACAATTAAAAATGCTTATAAAACATAAACCAAACGTTGCAGGTGGTCATTTCTGCATGCGCAGTGATAAACGGGGCACTCTGAAGCCCCCAAGAGCACTTTTTACTATGCCAACCTAACCAGAGTGACGGGAGAGGCACCATCCAGAAAATGTGCTCAGCTCGTCGAGAAAATGCGATTTAAGCAATAAAACAAAAAATGCTTATAAAACATAAACCAAACGTTGCAGGTGGTCATTTCTGCATGTGCAGTGATAAACTCGGCACTCTGAAGCACCCAAGAGCGCTTTTTACTAGAAAACGTGCTCAGCTCGTCGAGAAAATGCGCTCTAAGCAATACAATTAAAAATGCTTATAAAACATAAACCAAACGTTGCAGGTGGTCATTTCTTCATGTGCAGTGATAAACTCGGCACTCTGAAGCACCCAAGAGCGCTTTTTACTTTGCCGACCTAACCAGAGTGACGGGAGAGGCACCATCCAGAAAACGTGCTCAGCTCATCGAGAAAATGCGATTTAAGCAATAAAACTAAAAATGCTTATAAAACATAAACCAAACGTTGCAGGTGGTCATTTCTGCATGCGCAATGATAAACTGGGCACTCTGAAGCCCCCAAGAGCACTTTTTACTATGCCAACCTAACCAGAGTGACGTGAGGCACCATCCAGAAAACGTGCTCAGTGTCAGGCAACAAAGACAGGGAACCAAGTGCAGCACGATCCTTTAATGGTGAGAGGGAAAACGGGGACGTAGAACGAGCAAGTAGTCAGGGCAGGCGGCGATCTGGAGCGTGGTCGAAGGTCAAGCAAGTAGTCAGGACAGGCGGCGATCTGGAGCGTGGTCGAAGGTCCAGCAAGTAGTCAGGACAGGCGGCGATCTGGAGCGTGGTCGAAGTTCAAGGAAGCAGTTGGCTACAAAGTTTGGTCCGGGGACAAAAAGGCAGCAGTATCACGTGCAGGGTAATCAGACGAACTGACAACTACTGGCAGAACACAGAGAGGTTAAATGGGGAGCCTAACGAGCTGTAGCAGGTGCTAGCAATTACATGGGTCGGGCTCGGCTGGAAGTCAGGTGACGTGGGAACCTGACAGAACCCCCCCCCCAAGGGACGGCCCCCGACGTCCCAAAAACAGAACCCCAAGACGGAGCAGGAGACCGGGCGGGAGGGGGGGAACCCAAGACGTGCGGCAGTCAATAGTCCGAATCAGAACATGTCGACCAAGCCCCGTCATCAGGCGGCACTACCGCCCAGTCCGCCTTGCCAGCAGCGGCATCGGGAGACGCCGACCAGGGGGCCGGCGCGGGAACCGGACGGGTCCCTACCGGACGACTCCGAGCAGGAAGCCGGTCAGACCCTAACACCCCGCCCACCGGAGCAGAACCCGGCTGCGGACGTCGCAACGGCAGCGGAGTAAGGGCCCGGGCCATCCGCTGCGGCCGACGGAGAGACCGGACCCGCGGCCGCTGCCCACGGATTGGAGAAGCGGAGGGCCGAGAGGCAAGGGCGCGGGCTGGAGTCGAGTAGTGGTTCTGGGACAGGGACTCGCGACAGGTAGTGGGGGGCAAGAAAACCGACCCCACACGGATCCCTGCTTGGCGGGTGTCATTAGGTCTCGTCGGACAAGAGACCACCCAGTGACCCTCACCCCCGCAGTACAGGCAAAGCCCCTCTCTGATGCGCTGACTGCGTTTCCTCACAGAGAGAGAGGTGCGTCCGATCTCCATCGGTTCTGACCAGCTGGGCTGGGTGTGAGGAGCAGTAAAGGCGCGCTGGCTTACGTGGACAGGGTCCCTGGCGGACGACAGGTCAGGTGAAAAAACCGGTGCTCTCCCTGACACCCGAGGTGTCGGGCTGATGTCACGGCGACCGGGGGGCGGAGACACTCTCCTCTCCTCGCGTCGCCTCGACTGGATCCGCCGGTCCACCCGTACTGCCAGGTCCATGGCCACTTCAAGGGTCTGTGGGCGCTCGCAGGACACCAACTCGTCCTTGATATATTCCGCGAGTCCGTGGATGAAGGCACCGACGAGAGCCCGGGTGTTCCAGTCGCTACGACGCGCCACCGTCTGGAACCGGATGGCGTACTGGGCGACGGACCTGCTGCCTTGGCGCAGCGTGAGGAGCTCTGTGGAGGCGTCCTCCGAGGCGGAGCCCAAGTCAAACACGCGCAGGATCTCAGCGGCGAAGGCGTCAAACGACGAACAGGCGGGTCCCTGCCGCTCGTATTCTGCCGTTCCCCACAGCCATGCCTCGCCCGTCAGGTGAGTGAGCACGAAAACCACCTTGGCTGGTTCCGTGGCAAATGTGACGGGCTGGAGGTCGAACAAGACGCGGCAGTTCGTCAGAAAGGCCCGGACGTACTTGGGGTCACCGTCGAACCTTGCGAGGTTGCTGAGTCTGGGCTCAGGGACGTCCACGTACTGCCCGGGTGCCGAGGCAGGACGGGGCGTGGACATAGCGGTGGGCTGATCGGCGGGGCTGAGCGGCACGGACGTGGACAGAGTTGGCGCAAACCGATCTGCAGCAGCCAGAGGAGCCAAGTCTCTGTGGTCCCTGAGAGCCTCTACCAGTTCCTGGTGGAGCTGATGGTGCTGCTGCAGTTGCTGTTGCTGCTGCTGCAGTTGCTGTTGCTGCAGCTGGAGCTGCTGTTGCTGCTGCTGGACGACCCTAGTTAACGCCGCCATCTCCTCTGTGGTCTTGCCGAGCTCCCACTCCGTGTGGGTCAAGCGGGCCATGTCTAGGGAATCGTGCGCTGGTTGCATTTCTGGTCAGTTCGTTCTGTCAGGCAACAAAGACAGGGAACCAAGTGCAGCACGATCCTTTAATGGTGAGAGGGAAAACGGGGACGTAGAACGAGCAAGTAGTCAGGGCAGGCGGCGATCTGGAGCGTGGTCGAAGGTCAAGCAAGTAGTCAGGACAGGCGGCGATCTGGAGCGTGGTCGAAGGTCCAGCAAGTAGTCAGGACAGGCGGCGATCTGGAGCGTGGTCGAAGTTCAAGGAAGCAGTTGGCTACAAAGTTTGGTCCGGGGACAAAAAGGCAGCAGTATCACGTGCAGGGTAATCAGACGAACTGACAACTACTGGCAGAACACAGAGAGGTTAAATGGGGAGCCTAACGAGCTGTAGCAGGTGCTAGCAATTACATGGGTCGGGCTCGGCTGGAAGTCAGGTGACGTGGGAACCTGACACTCAGCTCGTCGAGAAAATGCGATTTAAGCAATAAAACAAAAAATGCTTATAAAACATAAACCAAACGTTGCAGGTGGTCATTTCTGCATGCGCAGTGATAAACTCGGCACTCTGAAGCACCCAAGAGCGCTTTTTCCTATGCCAACCTAACCAGAGTGACGGGAGAGGCACCATCCAGAAAACGTGCTCAGCTCGTCGAGAAAATGCGATTTAAGCAATAAAACAAAAAATGCTTATAAAACATAAACCAAACGTTGCAGGTGGTCATTTCTGCATGCGCAGTGATAAACTCGGCACTCTGAAGCACCCAAGAGCGCTTTTAACTAGAAAACGTGCTCAGCTCGTCGAGAAAATGCGCTCTAAGCAATACAATTAAAAATGCTCATAAAACATAAACCAAACGTTGCAGGTGGTCATTTCTTCATGTGCAGTGATAAACTCAGCACTCTGAAGCACCCAAGAGCGCTTTTTACTTTGCCAACCTAACCAGAGTGACGGGAGAGGCACCATCCAGAAAACGTGCTCAGCTCATCGAGAAAATGCGATTTAAGCAATAAAACTAAAAATGCTTATAAAACATAAACCAAACGTTGCAGGTGGTCATTTCTGCATGCGCAGTGATAAACTGGGCACTCTGAAGCCCCCAAGAGCACTTTTTACTATGCCAACCTAACCAGAGTGACGGGAGAGCCACCATCCAGAAAACGTGCTCAGCTCGTCGAGAAAATGCGATTTAAGCAATAAAACAAAAAATGCTTATAAAACATAAACCAAACGTTGCAGGTGGTCATTTCTGCATGCGCAGTGATGAACTCGGCACTCTGAAGCACCCAAGAGCGCTTTTTACTTTGCCAACCTAACCAGAGTGACGGGAGAGGCACCATCCAGAAAACGTGCTCAGCTCGTCGAGAAAATGCGATTTAAGCAATAAAACTAAAAATGCTTATAAAACATGAACCAAACGTTGCAGGTGGTCATTTCTGCATGCGCAGTGATAAACTGGGCACTCTGAAGCCCCCAAGAGCACTTTTTACTATGCCAACCTAACCAGAGTGACGGGAGAGGCACCATCCAGAAAACGTGCTCAGCTCGTCGAGAAAATGCGATTTAAGCAATAAAACAAAAAATGCTTATAAAACATAAACCAAACGTTGCAGGTGGTCATTTCTGCATGCGCAGTGATAAACTCGGCACTCTGAAGCACCCAAGAGCGCTTTTTACTAGAAAACGTGCTCAGCTCGTCGAGAAAATGCGCTCTAAGCAATACAATTAAAAATGCTTATAAAACATAAACCAAACGTTGCAGGTGGTCATTTCTGCATGCGCAGTGATAAACTGGGCACTCTGAAGCCCCCAAGAGCACTTTTTACGATGCCAACCTAACCAGTGACGGGAGAGGCACCATCCAGAAAACGTGCTCAGCTCGTCGAGAAAATGCGATTTAAGCAATAAAATTAAAAATGCTTATAAAACATAAACCAAACGTTGCAGGTGGTCATTTCTTCATGCGCAGTGATAAACTCGGCACTCTGAAGCACCCAAGAGCGCTTTTTACTAGAAAACGTGCTCAGCTCGTCGAGAAAATGCGCTCTAAGCAATACAATTAAAAATGCTTATAAAACATAAACCAAACGTTGCAGGTGGTCATTTCTTCATGCGCAGTGATAAACTCGGCACTCTGAAGCACCCAAGAGCACTTTTTACTTTGCCAACCTAACCAGAGTGACGGGAGAGGCACCATCCAGAAAACGTGCTCAGCTCGTCGAGAAAATGCGATTTAAGCAATAAAACTAAAAATGCTTATAAAACATAAACCAAACGTTGCAGGTGGTCATTTCTTCATGCGCAGTGATAAACTCGGCACTCTCAAGCCCCCAAGAGAGCTTTTTACTATGCCAACCTAACCAGAGTGACGGGAGAGCCACCATCCAGAAAACGTGCTCAGCTCGTCGAGAAAATGCGATTTAAGCAATAAAATTAAAAATGCTTATAAAACATAAACCAAACGTTGCAGGTGGTCATTTCTTCATGCGCAGTGATAAACTCGGCACTCTGAAGCACCCAAGAGCGCTTTTTACTAGAAAACGTGCTCAGCTCGTCGAGAAAATGCGCTCTAAGCAATACAATTAAAAATGCTCATAAAACATAAACCAAACGTTGCAGGTGGTCATTTCTTCATGTGCAGTGATAAACTCGGCACTCTGAAGCACCCAAGAGCGCTTTTTACTTTGCCAACCTAACCAGAGTGACGGGAGAGGCACCATCCAGAAAACGTGCTCAGCTCGTCGAGAAAATGCGATTTAAGCAATAAAACTAAAAATGCTTATAAAACATGAACCAAACGTTGCAGGTGGTCATTTCTGCATGCGCAGTGATAAACTGGGCACTCTGAAGCCCCCAAGAGCACTTTTTACGATGCCAACCTAACCAGAGTGACGGGAGAGGCACCATCCAGAAAACGTGCTCAGCTCGTCGAGAAAATGCGATTTAAGCAATAAAACAAAAAATGCTTATAAAACATAAACCAAACGTTGCAGGTGGTCATTTCTGCATGCGCAGTGATAAACTCGGCACTCTGAAGCACCCAAGAACACTTTTCACTCTGCCAACCTAACCAGAGTGACGGGAGAGGCACCATCCAGAAAACGTGCTCAGCTCGTCGAGAAAATGCGATTTAAGCAATAAAATTAAAAATGCTTATAAAACATAAA
>NW_023590256.1:22500-54348 GCF_901709675.1 Syngnathus acus
ACTTTGATACAGCAAAATGCAGGTCGCAATGGCAAATTTGTGCTACCACATAAAAAGCTGTCAATAACTTTTCATGATAGCCATGTTTCCATGAAACGCCGGCTTGGTTTTCAGGGGCGATTGTTTCTATAAAATGCATGATTTTGCGATCACACATGGCTTACGGCCATACTACCCTGAGAACGCCCGATCTCGTCCGATCTCGGAAGCTAAGCAGGGTCGGGCCTGGTTAGTACTTGGATGGGAGACCGCCTGGGAATACCAGGTGCTGTAAGCTTTTTTTTTTTTTTTCCACTTCAATTGTTAAAGCAAATTTTGATAACACCCATTACGTATGGCATTCGTAAACTGCAAGCCGAGTTTTAACTCCGACATTGAAACTATAACCCGAGTTTCAAATCTATATTGTGTGGAGTCATCCATAGCATTGTAGTTCACGTCTTTTACCGCTAGAGAGCAGACTATGTACAGTGAATAAAGAGGCTGGCTCCCTGTGAACTCAAAGCAGCAGTCTTTATCCGTAAAAAGAAAAAAAAAACACATTGCACTTCCATGTAGGGTTTTTCCACTTTTCATGACATTTACTTTACATAAACATACTTAAACATAAACCAAACGTTGCAGGTGGTCATTTCTGCATGCGCAGTGATAAACTGGGCACTCTGAAGCCCCCAAGAGCACTTTTTACTATGCCAACCTAACCAGAGTGACGGGAGAGGCACCATCCAGAAAACGTGCTCAGCTCGTCGAGAAAATGCGATTTAAGCAATAAAACAAAAAATGCTTATAAAACATAAACCAAACGTTGCAGGTGGTCATTTCTGCATGCGCAGTGATAAACTCGGCACTCTGAAGCACACAAGAGCGCTTTTTACTAGAAAACGTGCTCAGCTCGTCGAGAAAATGCGCTCTAAGCAATACAATTAAAAATGCTTATAGAACATAAACCAAACGTTGCAGGTGGTCATTTCTTCATGCGCAGTGATAAACTCGGCACTCTGAAGCACCCAAGAGCACTTTTTACTTTGCCAACCTAACCAGAGTGACGGGAGAGGCACCATCCAGAAAACGTGCTCAGCTCGTCGAGAAAATGCGATTTAAGCAATAAAACTAAAAATGCTTATAAAACATAAACCAAACGTTGCAGGTGGTCATTTCTTCATGCGCAGTGATAAACTCGGCACTCTCAAGCCCCCAAGAGCGCTTTTTACTATGCCAACCTAACCAGAGTGACGGGAGAGCCACCATCCAGAAAACGTGCTCAGCTCGTCGAGAAAATGCGATTTAAGCAATAAAATTAAAAATGCTTATAAAACATAAACCAAAACGTTGCAGGTGGTCATTTCTTCATGCGCAGTGATAAACTCGGCACTCTGAAGCACCCAAGAGCGCTTTTAACTAGAGAACGTGCTCAGCTCGTCGAGAAAATGCGCTCTAAGCAATACAATTAAAAATGCTCATAAAACATAAACCAAACGTTGCAGGTGGTCATTTCTTCATGTGCAGTGATAAACTCGGCACTCTGAAGCACCCAAGAGCGCTTTTTATTTTGCCAACCTAACCAGAGTGACGGGAGAGGCACCATCCAGAAAACGTGCTCAGCTCATCGAGAAAATGCGATTTAAGCAATAAAACTAAAAATGCTTATAAAACATAAACCAAACGTTGCAGGTGGTCATTTCTGCATGCGCAGTGATAAACTGGGCACTCTGAAGCCCCCAAGAGCACTTTTTACTATGCCAACCTAACCAGAGTGACGGGAGAGGCACCATCCAGAAAACGTGCTCAGCTCGTCGAGAAAATGCGATTTAAGCAATAAAACAAAAAATGCTTATAAAACATAAACCAAACGTTGCAGGTGGTCATTTCTGCATGCGCAGTGATAAACTCGGCACTCTGAAGCACCCAAGAGCACTTTTTACTTTGCCAACCTAACCAGAGTGACGGGAGAGGCACCATCCAGAAAACGTGCTCAGCTCGTCGAGAAAATGCGATTTAAGCAATAAAACTAAAAATGCTTATAAAACATAAACCAAACGTTGCAGGTGGTCATTTCTTCATGCGCAGTGATAAACTCGGCACTCTCAAGCCCCCGAGAGCGCTTTTTACTATGCCAACCTAACCAGAGTGACGGGAGAGCCACCATCCAGAAAACGTGCTCAGCTCGTCGAGAAAATGCGATTTAAGCAATAAAATTAAAAATGCTTATAAAACATAAACCAAACGTTGCAGGTGGTCATTTCTTCATGCGCAGTGATAAACTCGGCACTCTGAAGCACCCAAGAGCGCTTTTTACTTTGCCAACCTAACCAGAGTGACGGGAGAGGCACCATCCAGAAAACGTGCTCAGCTCATCGAGAAAATGCGATTTAAGCAATAAAACTAAAAATGCTTATAAAACATAAATCAAACGTTGCAGGTGGTCATTTCTGCATGCGCAGTGATAAACTGGGCACTCTGAAGCCCCCAAGAGCACTTTTTACTATGCCAACCTAACCAGAGTGACGGGAGAGGCACCATCCAGAAAACGTGCTCAGCTCGTCGAGAAAATGCGATTTAAGCAATAAAATTAAAAATACTTATAAAACATAAACCAAACGTTGCAGGTGGTCATTTCTTCATGCGCAGTGATAAACTCGGCACTCTGAAGCACCCAAGAGCGCTTTTAACTAGAAAACGTGCTCAGCTCGTCGAGAAAATGCGCTCTAAGCAATACAATTAAAAATGCTCATAAAACATAAACCAAACGTTGCAGGTGGTCATTTCTTCATGTGCAGTGATAAACTCGGCACTCTGAAGCACCGAAGAGCGCTTTTTACTTTGCCAACCTAACCAGAGTGACGGGAGAGGCACCATCCAGAAAACGTGCTCAGCTCATCGAGAAAATGCGATTTAAGCAATAAAACTAAAAATGCTTATAAAACATAAACCAAACGTTGCAGGTGGTCATTTCTGCATGCGCAGTGATAAACTGGGCACTCTGAAGCCCCCAAGAGCACTTTTTACAATGCCAACTGTTAGGGTAGTGTTCACTCTAACTTATTTTGCAAGAACCACACTGGAGACAAGTTAGTCGTTTCAGACACCTGCAGGCGGAGAGTTCACTCGTCGCTGTGCTTACAGCGATGGTCGAATGAAGTCTGAAGTCAGGCCTCATCAGGTGCATATTTATTGAGAAGAAACACAGTGGGGTTGAAAGTGGGGGTGTGAGAACCCAGGATGGGGTGAAGACGCTCCCCTGCTGATCAAAGCATAGCAGGGGGCCTTTTACGACTTTGTGGAAACAAAGCAACTTTGATTGCTTCCTCTGCAGCTAGTCAATCAGGTGAAAATATCTTAGCACTTTGGTCTACTACTTTTGGTAAGACAGGACAAGCTAGGTAAATTATTACAGGTTACATTCCAACATAATCATACGATGAAGACATTCTGCAAACCCTAACATATCCCCCCTGTTTTATCATATGAGTATGTCAAACCCGATCAATCAAACATAAGAAAGAAAATACAATGACAGCAATAATTTCCAGTGAAGACGAGGCATTTCCCTCAATGCTCCAGTCCAAATTTTGTGTGCAACTGAAAAACCTGCGGCCACATTAAAATGCAGGAAAAGAGTTACACGGCCCCTCTGCCTTAGGCGACCAGAATGTTACCAATAAAAAAAGAAAAACACAGAAACAGTACGTCATTGTACCCATCACTTGCAAGGCATTTTCGATGGTCAAATCATCAAGTTTCTGTAAAAGAATGCTGAGCTAAACAGCATCTACGCAATCCACGTCTCGCAGCACATCATAGTCATCACATCCGTCATCTCTGAGAAGTTGTATATGCACTTGTGCCACGGTAGAAGACACAAACCTTGTCACAGCAGACTTCAAACACGGGATAACACAGGTCGTAAACAAGCACAACAATACCAGCACAGCAAGCACAGGCGTCACAAGTCTCAACAGCAACTGCCACCACGCGCCAGAGAATAGCCATGAAAAGAAATCCCATTGATGTGGGATTTTATCCTCCTACATGGCCTGCTGTAAATTCCTCAGTGAGTTCATGGCTTCCTTGATGTGCGTGTCGTTATCTCCTGGAATGTATGTGCAACAGGAAGTCCCAATGATGTGGCACACACCACCTTGTGCTGCCGTCAACAAGTCCAGAACCATCCTGTTTTGCAAGACCATTAGTCTAATAGCCTGGATCTCTCTATTTTGTCCATCATCGACCTGCAGTGAGAGGTTCACAAAGGATTGAAAACGATAGTTCAGTGTCTCGATGAAGAGAGATTGTTTTCCAACTCCGATCCAAGGAAAAAGCGCATGAACAACTTTGTTTCCGACAGGCCATATTTTATGGTCGTCCGGAACATTTGCACCCCAGACAGGGTCATGGGGGTCAAAGGTTGTAATCGCCCTGCGGCGACGTCCAGAAGAGTTGTGTGCTGTCGTCAGCTGACGATGTTGTGTCCTGTAGGTGTGGTCTGTCACCCACACTGGTGCACACACTCCTGTCCAGTTGGCGGGCAGCATCGGATAAACCTTGTGACCACAAAGCCACCAGCCATTCTGTATGAAGTATGTTCCGTTTGATGGTGCAGCCATGTTGGTCGGAGAGCCCTCACCACCTGAAATGGCTCTCTTATCCTGACACTCAGTGGCGATGTCCAAAGCTCCCATCCAGTTCCCTCCTGGAGAGCAGTCTCTGTCAATGCATTTGTGGGTCTCACTTCCTTGGATGTAACACGTATAGTTCACTCCAGGTGGCCGGTCTGTGAAGGCCACCTGCGGCAGTGTTCGTCCTTTAACAGTCACATTGAGATTTGTCCAGAAAAGCTGATCACAGGTACCTTCCGCAAGTCCAGGGCGGGACGGGTCGGCATCACTGACTGTGACAGCACGGTGTTGATATCCAACTCCTCCCATGGATGCCATGCATTTCGCTTCAGTGACATTCATTGCTCTGGCCTCCAAGTGAACTTGTGTGGAGGACGGAGGGAGTTTGGAACACACATAGCAGCCCTCCTGTGTGTGCGATCTCACAGTGAATTTGACGTAGCGGTACCACGTGTTGGTTTCGTATGGGTTTCTCGGGTCCCATGACCAGTCCTCAAAGTTCTCATCGTGTGACCATCGTTTTCCACGGTCAACATTATCACTTGGTCTGTTCAGTTGAGTCCATAGACCATAGCACGCTCCAACCACAACGCAGCAGAGGATCCATCTGGCATATGGAGCCCCGTTGCTACTAGGATGGCAGAGACACCGGGACATCCCCTCGCCTAGCGGAGTGGGGATCGTTGTTTTCTTCACCAACATTGAGACGTCCCACCCTAAACGATAGGACTCCTTTGAAGTCAGCCTTCCCCCCACTCCGAATTTAGGGGTCCAGCACTCTCTGCAACTTGCAGTGGCTGAGGTGAATCCAGCTGGGCCGTTCAGCGATCTTTACTGCGCTGGGGGTAGTCAGCAGGACTTGGAATGGTCCTCCTTACTGCGGTGGGGGTAGTCAGCAGGACTTGGAATGGTCCCTCCCACCGTGGGCTGGCCCAGCTCTTTCTTTTGATGACTTTGATGTAGACCCAGTCTCCTGGTATGACGGCGTTGTCGACCTGTGAGGATGAAAGATCAGGCGGCAGTAAATTTGCATTGACACCTCTGTCAGTCTGAGCGTTCTAATCATGTAATCTGCCAGGGACTGTTCTTCGTCTGCTTCTTGCATATATTGTATCATTCACCAGTTAATTTTATTGCCCTTGTGAATTGGGCAAATAAGAGTGTTTGCGAGAAGTGTTTGAGCACTTCCGAATGACTCCTCCTGACCAAAGACCATTTATGACAGAGGCTATCCCATTTATTGCCTCCTGTGTTAAAGGAGATTCTCTGATCTTGGTTACTGGAGGAACGGACCTTAAGTCCTGTAGCAGATGGTTCCTTTGCCCATCCCCTTATCAGTTAAATAATGTTGATTAGCCAGGGAAACGCATAAGCGCGTGCCCTTCCAAACAGCTACACCACTTCCTCATAGCTTCTTCAGTTACTTTTCAATCATCTTCCAATTGTTTACACCAAACGTTTGAGAAAAAAATCTAACTCAATGGCACAACGCCATATGTATTAGAGAATCTATATGTAGTAAAGTGTTGTATATATATAATTATTATTATTTATTTATTTATTTTTTTTATCTCCCACTCTCTATACAACATTCTCCCTCCTTCTGAGGCATGGCGACGCCCATGTCTCACACCTTGACAAACTGTCTGGGAGGATGTGTCCTTTACCACATATGACTCTATCATCATTTAATTTGACTTTCCTTCCAAAACGCTTCTCAGTGTCCCAGGTCACACATCTTCTGCATGTGTTACTGGTTCTCCAGTTTTTTTCTTTTTTTTTTTTTTTTTTTTTTTTTTTTTTTTTTTCCTAGTCAATTAGCAATCCGATAGCAACCTTTTCATTTCCTTTATGTATTTATTTCTTCCTTAGCATTTAACGTACTCAAAATCACTCTTTCTTCAAAGTCGCTCTACTAATTTTCGATAGTAGTGTCCAACAACGTCAACCATTCAACCTGTATATTCCCTTCATTCAGGCAATCAGTCATCAATGCTCATTTGCATCTCACACACGGTCTCCAAGAAGGAGACTTTCTATCACATCGGTCCCAATTCATCCAAGCTCACCACACAACATTCACATACCGTTTTCATCTCAAGGTTCCTGATAGAAAAGCGTTTCTGTTCTGCGGTGCAAATTGGATAGACCACAGTCTAGCAAATTTCTGTGCACTAAAAGTTTAGCCAATTTTCATAATTTTAACACACATGCACAGCTCTCGCGCGCGTAAGGTAGATCCCAGCACCAATGATTCGTCACAGGCTGGCCATTTCCTGTGGTCGATCATGAGCTGGTCCCTCCCACGCACACGAGGACAGCACATTCTAAGTTTTATTTATCTTCTAGAAGCCAGTTGCATTCATTTACCACTTGATTTGCAAATTTTAACTCTAGTGTACATACACAATTTGATCTCTGGTCATTTGTCATTGGGCATACAACAGCATTGTCATACTCCTTGCATGGACAGGAGCTCTAACAATCTAAAAACGTTCTAATAATCTGACAATGACATGTCTTGCTTTCATATGGACATCTGTTATTTCTTCCTCTGTAGGAGCACAAGAGATCACAGGGGAGGAATCTAGTCACGCTGACAATTTGGCTTTTCCTCTGCCCCTTCCTCCACCCTTTGATAGGTGTCGTTTTGCCTGACGACACTCTCTTGCGAAGTGTCCCCGTCTCCCACAGTTCCAACAGGTCTCTGAATCTGATGGGGGTTTTGAATTATACGGAGGCCTGCGACCTTGTTGGCCTCTACCTCTTCCTCTGGCCTGCTGGGACCCATGAAAGAAGACTGTTGTATCTTCATCTAGGTCAGTGGTTCCCAAACTTTTGCAGGCTGGCGCCCCCTTTGGCTCCCCAGTGAATTCCTAGCGCCCCCCCCCCCCAAGGACCGGCATTTATATAAATAAATAATACATTTATATAAATAAATAAATAATACATTTATAATATCATTACCATTACGTTGAATTAGTGGGAGCACTGAGTTTGTTTCTCAGAAACGAGCCGGTCCCATCTAGACGTAATCGGAGACAATGACACCCGAAGTGATTTAAGGTTTGTCTTTTATTGCAGGATGCTTGGTCTCCATGTGTTGAAGCAGTTTTGAATGCTTCACTGCCTGGTTAGTTAGCCTGTCGCCACATATTAGCTTTGCGGGCTCGACTGGGGAAACATGTCACGTGACCGGGACGAGTGTCTTGACCTGAATTAATTGATCATCGATAAAAAAAAAAATTCTGTGCGGCTTGGCGGCCCGGTACCAACAACACGGCGCGTTCTGGCGAGTCCCCAATTTCATGTTGACTTGAACTCAAGATGATGTTGACCGCCAGAATGCGGTTTTTATTATAAGATAAAATTCTGAACATTACAAGCTTGAAATTACAAACCTGAGCTTTTGCTTTTGTAGTCTATGCTGTCGGATCTGACTGGGCCAGAGCGGCGTGTTGTGTACAAATCGACTGCCGCCCCCCTACCGCCCCCCTACCGCCCCTTTCTTCCTCACCGCCCCCCCAGATCTTTCCACCGCCCCCAGGGGGGCGGTACCGCCCACTTTGGGAACCACTGATCTAGGTCAACATCATCATCATCGCCTAGATGAAATACATCAGAACTTTTGGCCCATTGCATAGTTGTTGTCACACATGCAATATCTACTTCCACCAAATGTTTCCTCACCCAGTTGCCGAAGTCGGGGGGGGAAACAGTGATGAGCGCGTTTTTAAGACGTTGCTGATAAGCACTCTCAGCCGCATCATCGAATGGGGTGCCACTGTGCACCCAGAATTCTTTTTCAAATCTTAATTGAATGGCGGTCTCATCACTTTTTATCTTTCCAGGTTTTGTCTCCTGAATTTGTTCTCTTTTCTCTTGTGAAGCATTCAACCACATTCTAGCACAAATCAATTCTTTCTCTTTACTTTTCTTTTTCAGTCCCTTTGACTTCCTATTCACACTCTCCTCCAAAACATCAACCACTATCTTCCACACTTCAACTTTCAACTTCCCTTCTACTCCATACTTTTTCTTCCACTTTGGCATGTATTGCATACAATTAAGAAATTTACACGCCATGTACTTCTCATCTCCTTCAAGAGCTAGGGATTTACCGGTTTTGTTTCCCATCTTAATTTGGTATTTTAGGTTTATACAATTTTTTATTTTTATTTTTATTTTTAATTTCTTTGAGGATCCTCAATGCAGGTTTAAATTGACCTTCCACCAAATTCTCTTTGCAGTCAATTTATCCTACCAGTCGCACACTCAACCACACAAGTTTCTTATCCCTGCCTACGCGAAGTCCTCTTTCTTAAAATAAAAAAGAGCTGCTTCATCCGGAGAGGGGACTCTACAACACCCCTTCCTTCCCTGGGAACTAAGACAACAGTCCTGTTACCCAGCCCTGCCAACGCGAAGTTGTACCCCTTAGAACAGTGGTTGTCAAATGAGGGTACACGGAGGTACGTGAGATTTTACAAAAATATATAAAACAGTTTGAAAACCACTGCTCCAGAAGAGCCACTTCATCCGGAGGGGGACTCTACAACACCCCCTCCTTCCACAAGACTTAATATCTTCTGTCTTGCCTATTTTTTAAGTTTTCCCTGTGCACTTTTTTCACAACAACACAATCACACAATTTTAGGGCGTTAACTTACTTGTCCCCTGGTTCGTTGCACTGCCGGGTCCCGTCAATCCACCTCTGTCAGACGAAGGCAGACGTAAGACGCTGGCCCAGCGAAGGATTTCCTTCCCAGGTCTTTCTTTACCAGGCCCTCCTATAGGACGCTGGCCCGTCGACGGTGTACAGCGCGTTGTCCTCCGTCAGCCAGATGGCGGGTATGAGGGTCCCGGGTTTCGGCACCAAAATGTTAGGGTAGTGTTCACTCTAACTTATTTTGCAAGAACCACACTGGAGACAAGTTAGTCGTTTCAGACACCTGCAGGCGGAGAGTTCACTCGTCGCTGTGCTTACAGCGATGGTCGAATGAAGTCTGAAGTCAGGCCTCATCAGGTGCATATTTATTGAGAAGAAACACAGTGGGGTTGAAAGTGGGGGTGTGAGAACCCAGGATGGGGTGAAGACGCTCCCCTGCTGATCAAAGCATAGCAGGGGGCCTTTTACGACTTTGTGGAAACAAAGCAACTTTGATTGCTTCCTCTGCAGCTAGTCAATCAGGTGAAAATATCTTAGCACTTTGGTCTACTACTTTTGGTAAGACAGGACAAGCTAGGTAAATTATTACAGGTTACATTCCAACATAATCATACGATGAAGACATTCTGCAAACCCTAACACCAACCTAACCAGAGTGACGGGAGAGGCACCATCCAGAAAACGTGCTCAGCTCGTCGAGAAAATGCGATTTAAGCAATAAAACAAAAAATGCTTATAAAACATAAACCAAACGTTGCAGGTGGTCATTTCTGCATGCGCAGTGATAAACTCGGCACTCTGAAGCACCCAAGAGCGCTTTTTACTAGAAAACTTGCTCAGCTCGTCGAGAAAATGCGCTCTAAGCAATACAATTAAAAATGCTTATAAAACATAAACCAAACGTTGCAGGTGGTCATTTCTTCATGCGCAGTGATAAACTCGGCACTCTGAAGCACCCAAGAGCGCTTTTTACTTTGCCAACCTAACCAGAGTGACGGGAGAGGCACCATCCAGAAAACGTGCTCAGCTCGTCGAGAAAATGCGATTTAAGCAATAAAATTAAAAATGCTTATAAAACATAAACCAAACGTTGCAGGTGGTCATTTCTGCATGCGCAGTGATAAACTGGGCACTCTGAAGCCCCCAAGAGCACTTTTTACTATGCCAACCTAACCAGAGTGACGGGAGAGGCACCATCCAGAAAACGTGCTCAGCTCGTCGAGAAAATGCGATTTAAGCAATAAAACAAAAAATGCTTATAAAACATAAACCAAACGTTGCAGGTGGTCATTTCTGCATGCGCAGTGATAAACTCGGCACTCTGAAGCACCCAAGAGCGCTTTTTACTAGAAAACGTGCTCAGCTCGTCGAGAAAATGCGCTCTAAGCAATACAATTAAAAATGCTTATAAAACATAAACCAAACGTTGCAGGTGGTCATTTCTGCATGCGCAGTGATAAACTGGGCACTCTGAAGCCCCCAAGAGCACTTTTTACTATGCCAACCTAACCAGAGTGACGGGAGAGGCACCATCCAGAAAACGTGCTCAGCTCGTCGAGAAAATGCGATTTAAGCAATAAAACAAAAAATGCTTATAAAACATAAACCAAACGTTGCAGGTGGTCATTTCTGCATGCGCAGTGATAAACTCGGCACTCTGAAGCACCCAAGAGCGCTTTTTACTTGAAAACGTGCTCAGCTCGTCGAGAAAATGCGCTCTAAGCAATACAATTAAAAATGCTTATAAAACATAAACCAAACGTTGCAGGTGGTCATTTCTGCATGCGCAGTGATAAACTGGGCACTCTGAAGCCCCCAAGAGCACTTTTTACTATGCCAACCTAACCAGAGTGACGGGAGAGGCACCATCCAGAAAACGTGCTCAGCTCGTCGAGAAAATGCGATTTAAGCAATAAAACAAAAAATGCTTATAAAACATAAACCAAACGTTGCAGGTGGTCATTTCTTCATGCGCAGTGATAAACTCGGCACTCTGAAGCACCCAAGAGCACTTTTTACTTTGCCAACCTAACCAGAGTGACGGGAGAGGCACCATCCAGAAAACGTGCTCAGCTCGTCGAGAAAATACGATTTAAGCAATAAAACTAAAAATGCTTATAAAACATAAACCAAACGTTGCAGGTGGTCATTTCTTCATGCGCAGTGATAAACTCGGTACTCCCAAGCCCCCAAGAGCGCTTTTTACTATGCCAACCTAACCAGAGTGACGGGAGAGCCACCATCCAGAAAACGTGCTCAGCTCGTCGAGAAAATGCGATTTAAGCAATAAAATTAAAAATGCTTATAAAACATAAACCAAACGTTGCAGGTGGTCATTTCTTCATGCGCAGTGATAAACTCGGCACTCTGAAGCACGCAAGAGCGCTTTTAACTAGAAAACGTGCTCAGCTCGTCGAGAAAATGCGCTCTAAGCAATACAATTAAAAATGCTCATAAAACATAAACCAAACGTTGCAGGTGGTCATTTCTTCATGTGCAGTGATAAACTCGGCACTCTGAAGCACCCAAGAGCGCTTTTTACTTTGCCAACCTAACCAGAGTGACGGGAGAGGCACCATCCAGAAAACGTGCTCAGCTCATCGAGAAAATGCGATTTAAGCAATAAAACTAAAAATGCTTATAAAACATAAACCAAACGTTGCAGGTGGTCATTTCTGCATGCGCAGTGATAAACTGGGCACTCTGAAGCCCCCAAGAGCACTTTTTACTATGCCAACCTAACCAGAGTGACGGGAGAGGCACCATCCAGAAAACGTGCTCAGCTCATCGAGAAAATGCGATTTAAGCAATAAAACAAAAAATGCTTATAAAACATAAACCAAACGTTGCAGGTGGTCATTTCTGCATGCGCAGTGATAAACTCGGCACTCTGAAGCACCCAAGAGCGCTTTTTACTAGAAAACGTGCTCAGCTCGTCGAGAAAATGCGCTCTAAGCAATACAATTAAAAATGCTTATAAAACATAAACCAAACGTTGCAGGTGGTCATTTCTGCATGCGCAGTGATAAACTCGGCACTCTGAAGCACCCAAGAGCACTTTTTACTTTGCCAACCTAACCAGAGTGACGGGAGAGGCACCATCCAGAAAACGTGCTCAGCTCGTCGAGAAAATGCGATTTAAGCAATAAAAGTAAAAATGCTTATAAAACATAAACCAAACGTTGCAGGTGGTCATTTCTTCATGCGCAGTGATAAACTCGGCACTCTCAAGCCCCCAAGAGCACTTTTTACTATGCCAACCTAACCAGAGTGACTGGAGAGCCACCATCCAGAAAACGTGCTCAGCTCGTCGAGAAAATGCGATTTAAGCAATAAAATTAAAAATGCTTATAAAACATAAACCAAACGTTGCAGGTGGTCATTTCTTCATGCGCAGTGATAAACTCGGCACTCTGAAGCACCCAAGAGCGCTTTTTACTAGAAAACGTGCTCAGCTCGTCGAGAAAATGCGCTCTAAGCAATACAATTAAAAATGCTCATAAAACATAAACCAAACGTTGCAGGTGGTCATTTCTTCATGTGCAGTGATAAACTCGGCACTCTGAAGCACCCAAGAGCGCTTTTTACTTTGCCAACCTAACCAGAGTGACGGGAGAGGCACCATCCAGAAAACGTGCTCAGCTCATCGAGAAAATGCGATTTAAGCAATAAAACTAAAAATGCTTATAAAACATAAACCAAACGTTGCAGGTGGTCATTTCTGCATGCGCAGTGATAAACTGGGCACTCTGAAGCCCCCAAGAGCACTTTTTACTATGCCAACCTAACCAGAGTGACGGGAGAGGCACCATCCAGAAAACGTGCTCAGCTCGTCGAGAAAATGCGATTTAAGCAATAAAACAAAAAATGCTTATAAAACATAAACCAAACGTTGCAGGTGGTCATTTCTGCATGCGCAGTGATAAACTCGGCACTCTGAAGCACCCAAGAGCGCTTTTTACTTGAAAACGTGCTCAGCTCGTCGAGAAAATGCGCTCTAAGCAATACAATTAAAAATGCTTATAAAACATAAACCAAACGTTGCAGGTGGTCATTTCTGCATGCGCAGTGATAAACTGGGCACTCTGAAGCCCCCAAGAGCACTTTTTACTATGCCAACCTAACCAGAGTGACGGGAGAGGCACCATCCAGAAAACGTGCTCAGCTCGTCGAGAAAATGCGATTTAAGCAATAAAACAAAAAATGCTTATAAAACATAAACCAAACGTTGCAGGTGGTCATTTCTTCATGCGCAGTGATAAACTCGGCACTCTGAAGCACCCAAGAGCACTTTTTACTTTGCCAACCTAACCAGAGTGACGGGAGAGGCACCATCCAGAAAACGTGCTCAGCTCGTCGAGAAAATACGATTTAAGCAATAAAACTAAAAATGCTTATAAAACATAAACCAAACGTTGCAGTTGGTCATTTCTTCATGCGCAGTGATAAACTCGGTACTCCCAAGCCCCCAAGAGCGCTTTTTACTATGCCAACCTAACCAGAGTGACGGGAGAGCCACCATCCAGAAAACGTGCTCAGCTCGTCGAGAAAATGCGATTTAAGCAATAAAATTAAAAATGCTTATAAAACATAAACCAAACGTTGCAGGTGGTCATTTCTTCATGCGCAGTGATAAACTCGGCACTCTGAAGCACGCAAGAGCGCTTTTAACTAGAAAACGTGCTCAGCTCGTCGAGAAAATGCGCTCTAAGCAATACAATTACAAATTCTCATAAAACATAAACCAAACGTTGCAGGTGGTCATTTCTTCATGTGCAGTGATAAACTCGGCACTCTGAAGCACCCAAGAGCGCTTTTTACTTTGCCAACCTAACCAGAGTGACGGGAGAGGCACCATCCAGAAAACGTGCTCAGCTCATCGAGAAAATGCGATTTAAGCAATAAAACTAAAAATGCTTATAAAACATAAACCAAACGTTGCAGGTGGTCATTTCTGCATGCGCAGTGATAAACTGGGCACTCTGAAGCCCCCAAGAGCACTTTTTACTATGCCAACCTAACCAGAGTGACGGGAGAGGCACCATCCAGAAAACGTGCTCAGCTCATCGAGAAAATGCGATTTAAGCAATAAAACAAAAAATGCTTATAAAACATAAACCAAACGTTGCAGGTGGTCATTTCTGCATGCGCAGTGATAAACTCGGCACTCTGAAGCACCCAAGAGCGCTTTTTACTAGAAAACGTGCTCAGCTCGTCGAGAAAATGCGCTCTAAGCAATACAATTAAAAATGCTTATAAAACATAAACCAAACGTTGCAGGTGGTCATTTCTGCATGCGCAGTGATAAACTCGGCACTCTGAAGCACCCAAGAGCACTTTTTACTTTGCCAACCTAACCAGAGTGACGGGAGAGGCACCATCCAGAAAACGTGCTCAGCTCGTCGAGAAAATGCGATTTAAGCAATAAAACTAAAAATGCTTATAAAACATAAACCAAACGTTGCAGGTGGTCATTTCTTCATGCGCAGTGATAAACTCGGCACTCTCAAGCCCCCAAGAGCGCTTTTTACTATGCCAACCTAACCAGAGTGACTGGAGAGCCACCATCCAGAAAACGTGCTCAGCTCGTCGAGAAAATGCGATTTAAGCAATAAAATTAAAAATGCTTATAAAACATAAACCAAACGTTGCAGGTGGTCATTTCTTCATGCGCAGTGATAAACTCGGCACTCTGAAGCACCCAAGAGCGCTTTTTACTAGAAAACGTGCTCAGCTCGTCGAGAAAATGCGCTCTAAGCAATACAATTAAAAATGCTCATAAAACATAAACCAAACGTTGCAGGTGGTCATTTCTTCATGTGCAGTGATAAACTCGGCACTCTGAAGCACCCAAGAGCGCTTTTTACTTTGCCAACCTAACCAGAGTGACGGGAGAGGCACCATCCAGAAAACGTGCTCAGCTCATCGAGAAAATGCGATTTAAGCAATAAAACTAAAAATGCTTATAAAACATAAACCAAACGTTGCAGGTGGTCATTTCTGCATGCGCAGTGATAAACTGGGCACTCTGAAGCCCCCAAGAGCACTTTTTACTATGCCAACCTAACCAGAGTGACGGGAGAGGCACCATCCAGAAAACGTGCTCAGCTCGTCGAGAAAATGCGATTTAAGCAATAAAACAAAAAATGCTTATAAAACATAAACCAAACGTTGCAGGTGGTCATTTCTGCATGCGCAGTGATAAACTCGGCACTCTGAAGCACCCAAGAGCGCTTTTTACTAGAAAACGTGCTCAGCTCGTCGAGAACATGCGCTCTAAGCAATACAATTAAAAATGCTTATAAAACATAAACGAAACGTTGCAGGTGGTCATTTCTTCATGCGCAGTGATAAACTCGGCACTCTGAAGCACCCAAGAGCACTTTTTACTTTGCCAACCTAACCAGAGTGACGGGAGAGGCACCATCCAGAAAACGTGCTCAGCTCGTCGAGAAAATGCGATTTAAGCAATAAAACTAAAAATGCTTATAAAACATAAACCAAACGTTGCAGGTGGTCATTTCTGCATGCGCAGTGATAAACCCGGCACTCTGAAGCCCCCAAGAGCGCTTTTTACTATGCCAACCTAACCAGAGTGACGGGAGAGGCACCATCCAGAAAACGTGCTCAGCTCGTCGAGAAAATGCGATTTAAGCAATAAAACAAAAAATGCTTATAAAACATAAACCAAACGTTGCAGGTGGTCATTTCTGCATGCGCAGTGATAAACCCGGCACTCTGAAGCACCCAAGAGCGCTTTTTACTAGAAAACGTGCTCAGCTCGTCGAGAAAATGCGCTCTAAGCAATACAATTAAAAATGCTCATAAAACATAAACCAAACGTTGCAGGTGGTCATTTCTTTATGTGCAGTGATAAACTCGGCACTCTGAAGCACCCAAGAGCGCTTTTTACTTTGCCAACCTAACCAGAGTGACGGGAGAGGCACCATCCAGAAAACGTGCTCAGCTCGTCGAGAAAATGCGATTTAAGCAATAAAACTAAAAATGCTTATAAAACATAAACCAAACGTTGCAGGTGGTCATTTCTGCATGCGCAGTGATAAACTGGGCACTCTGAAGCCCCCAAGAGCACTTTTTACTATGCCAACCTAACCAGAGTGACGGGAGAGGCACCATCCAGAAAACGTGCTCAGCTCGTCGAGAAAATGCGATTTAAGCAATAAAACAAAAAATGCTTATAAAACATAAACCAAACGTTGCAGGTGGTCATTTCTGCATGCGCAGTGATAAACCCGGCACTCTGAAGCACCCAAGAGCGCTTTTTACTAGAAATAGTGCTCAGCTCGTCGAGAAAATGCGCTCTAAGCAATACAATTAAAAATGCTCATAAAACATAAACCAAACGTTGCAGGTGTTCATTTCTTTATGTGCAGTGATAAACTCGGCACTCTGAAGCACCCAAGAGCGCTTTTTACTTTGCCAACCTAACCAGAGTGACGGGAGAAGCACCATCCAGAAAACGTGCTCAGCTCGTCGGGAAAATGCGATTTAAGCAATAAAACTAAAAATGCTTATAAAACATAAACCAAACGTTGCAGGTGGTCATTTCTGCATGCGCAGTGATAAACTGGGCACTCTGAAGCCCCCAAGAGCGCTTTTTACTATGCCAACCTAACCAGAGTGACGGGAGAGGCACCATCCAGAAAACGTGCTCAGCTCGTCGAGAAAATGCGATTTAAGCAATAAAACAAAAAATGCTTATAAAACATAAACCAAACGTTGCAGGTGGTCATTTCTGCATGCGCAGTGATAAACCCGGCACTCTGAAGCACCCAAGAGCGCTTTTTACTAGAAATAGTGCTCAGCTCGTCGAGAAAATGCGCTCTAAGCAATACAATTAAAAATGCTCATAAAACATAAACCAAACGTTGCAGGTGGTCATTTCTTTATGTGCAGTGATAAACTCGGCACTCTGAAGCACCCAAGAGCGCTTTTTACTTTGCCAACCTAACCAGAGTGACGGGAGAGGCACCATCCAGAAAACGTGCTCAGCTCGTCGAGAAAATGCGATTTAAGCAATAAAACTAAAAATGCTTATAAAACATAAACCAAACGTTGCAGGTTGTCATTTCTTCATGCGCAGTGATAAACTCCGCACTCTGAAGGACCCAAGAGCGCTTTTTACTATGCCAACTTAACCACAGTGACGTGAGGCGACCGGGCGCGGACGCTAACTCACGCCCGGCAAGAGCGCTCGGAAGGCGGATAGGCTTTCACGGATGCCCCGTCAGCAGGTCCGCGGGCCATTTAGGGTCCCATAAGTGACCGTGCGCGGTCTCTAACTCACGACCGGCAGGAGTGCTCGGAGGGCGGATAGGCTTTCACGGAGGTACCGCCAGCCGGTCCGCGGGCTATTTAGGGTCCCATAACTGACCGGGCGCGGTCTCAAACCCACGCCCGGCAGGAGTGCTCGGAGGGCGGATAGGCATTCACGGAAGTCCCGCCAGCCGGTCCGCGGGCTATTTAGGGTCCCATAACTGACCGGGCGCGGTCTCAAACTCAGGCCCGGCAGGAGTGCTCGGAGGGCGGATAGGCATTCACGGAAGTCCCGCCAGCCGGTCCGCGGGCTATTTAGGGTCCCATAACTGACCGGGCGCGGTCTCAAACTCAGGCCCGGCAGGAGTGCTCGGAGGGCGGATAGGCATTCACGGAGGTCCCGCCAGCCGGTCCGCGGGCTATTTAGGGTCCCATAACTGACCGGGCGCGGTCTCTAACCCACGCCCGGCAGGAGTGCTCGGAGGGCGGATAGGCATTCACGGAGGTCCCGCCAGCCGGTCCGCGGGCCATTCAGGGTCCCATACATGACCGGGCGCGGTCTCTAACCCACGCCCGGCGGGAGTGCTCGGAGGGCGGATAGGCATCCACGGACGTCCCGCCAGCCGGTCCGCGGGCCATTCAGGGTCCCATACATGACCGGGCGCGGTCTCGAACTCAGGCCCGGCAGGAGTGCTCGGAGGGCGGATAGGCATTCACGGAGGTACCGCCAGCAGGTCCGCGGGCCATTTAGGGTCCCATAAGTGACCGGGCGCGGTCTCGAACTCACGCCCGGCAGGAGTGCTCGGAGGGCGGATAGGCTTTCACGGTGGTACCGCCAGCCGGTCCGCGGGCCATTTAGGGTCCCATAAGTGACCGGGCGCGGTCTCTAACCCACGCCCGGCAGGAGTGCTCGGAGGGCGGACAGGCTTTCACGGAGCTCCGCCAGCAGGTCCGCGGGCCATTTAGGGTCCCATAAGTGACCGGGCGCGGTCTCGAACTCACGCCCGGCAGGAGTGCTCGGAGGGCGGATAGGCTTTCACGGTGGTACCGCCAGCCGGTCCGCGGGCCATTTAGGGTCCCATAAGTGACCGGGCGCGGTCTCTAACTCAGGCCCGGCAGGAGTGCTCGGACGGCGGATAGGCATTCACGGAGGTACCGCCAGCCGGTCCGCGGGCCAATTAGGGTCCCATAAGTGACCGGGCGCGGTCTCTAACCCACGCCCGGCAGGAGTGCTCGGAGGGCGGACAGGCTTTCACGGAGCTCCCGCCAGCCGGTCCGCGGGCCAAATAGGGTCCCATAAGGGACCGGGGGCGGACGCTAAACCACGCACTCAACTCGGCACTCTGAAGCACCCAAGAGCGCTTTTTACTAGAAAACGTGCTCAGCTCGTCGAGAAAATGCGATTTAAGCAATAAAACTAAAAATGCTTATAAAACATAAACCAAACGTTGCAGGTGGTCATTTCTGCATGCGCAGTGATAAACTGGGCACTCTGAAGCCCCCAAGAGCGCTTTTTACTATGCCAACCTAACCAGAGTGACGGGAGAGGCACCATCCAGAAAACGTGCTCAGCTCGTCGAGAAAATGCGATTTAAGCAATAAAACAAAAAATGCTTATAAAACATAAACCAAACGTTGCAGGTGGTCATTTCTGCATGCGCAGTGATAAACCCGGCACTCTGAAGCACCCAAGAGCGCTTTTTACTAGAAATAGTGCTCAGCTCGTCGAGAAAATGCGC
The DNA here is from genome assembly GCF_901709675.1 of Syngnathus acus. NCBI lineage: Eukaryota > Metazoa > Chordata > Actinopteri > Syngnathiformes > Syngnathidae > Syngnathus > Syngnathus acus. The sequence continues at coordinate 41,802 of NW_023590256.1, forward strand.
TCTAAGCAATACAATTAAAAATGCTCATAAAACATAAACCAAACGTTGCAGGTGGTCATTTCTTTATGTGCAGTGATAAACTCGGCACTCTGAAGCACCCAAGAGCGCTTTTTACTTTGCCAACCTAACCAGAGTGACGGGAGAGGCACCATCCAGAAAACGTGCTCAGCTCGTCGAGAAAATGCGATTTAAGCAATAAAACTAAAAATGCTTATAAAACATAAACCAAACGTTGCAGGTGGTCATTTCTGCATGCGCAGTGATAAACTGGGCACTCTGAAGCCCCCAAGAGCGCTTTTTACTATGCCAACCTAACCAGAGTGACGGGAGAGGCACCATCCAGAAAACGTGCTCAGCTCGTCGAGAAAATGCGATTTAAGCAATAAAACAAAAAATGCTTATAAAACATAAACCAAACGTTGCAGGTGGTCATTTCTGCATGCGCAGTGATAAACCCGGCACTCTGAAGCACCCAAGAGCGCTTTTTACTAGAAATAGTGCTCAGCTCGTCGAGAAAATGCGCTCTAAGCAATACAATTAAAAATGCTCATAAAACATAAACCAAACGTTGCAGGTGGTCATTTCTTTATGTGCAGTGATAAACTCGGCACTCTGAAGCACCCAAGAGCGCTTTTTACTTTGCCAACCTAACCAGAGTGACGGGAGAGGCACCATCCAGAAAACGTGCTCAGCTCGTCGAGAAAATGCGATTTAAGCAATAAAACTAAAAATGCTTATAAAACATAAACCAAACGTTGCAGGTGGTCATTTCTGCATGCGCAGTGATAAACTGGGCACTCTGAAGCCCCCAAGAGCGCTTTTTACTATGCCAACCTAACCAGAGTGACGGGAGAGGCACCATCCAGAAAACGTGCTCAGCTCGTCGAGAAAATGCGATTTAAGCAATAAAACAAAAAATGCTTATAAAACATAAACCAAACGTTGCAGGTGGTCATTTCTGCATGCGCAGTGATAAACCCGGCACTCTGAAGCACCCAAGAGCGCTTTTTACTAGAAATAGTGCTCAGCTCGTCGAGAAAATGCGCTCTAAGCAATACAATTAAAAATGCTCATAAAACATAAACCAAACGTTGCAGGTGGTCATTTCTTTATGTGCAGTGATAAACTCGGCACTCTGAAGCACCCAAGAGCGCTTTTTACTTTGCCAACCTAACCAGAGTGACGGGAGAGGCACCATCCAGAAAACGTGCTCAGCTCGTCGAGAAAATGCGATTTAAGCAATAAAACTAAAAATGCTTATAAAACATAAACCAAACGTTGCAGGTTGTCATTTCTTCATGCGCAGTGATAAACTCCGCACTCTGAAGGACCCAAGAGCGCTTTTTACTATGCCAACTTAACCACAGTGACGTGAGGCGACCGGGCGCGGACGCTAACTCACGCCCGGCAAGAGCGCTCGGAAGGCGGATAGGCTTTCACGGAAGCCCCGCCAGCTGGTCCGCGGGCCATTTAGGGTCCCATAAGTGACCGTGCGCGGTCTCTAACTCACGCCCGGCAGGAGTGCTCGGAGGGCGGATAGGCTTTCACGGAGGTACCGCCAGCCGGTCCGCGGGCTATTTAGGGTCCCATAACTGACCGGGCGCGGTCTCAAACCCACGCCCGGCAGGAGTGCTCGGAGGGCGGATAGGCATTCACGGAGGTCCCGCCAGCAGGTCCGCGGGCTATTTAGGGTCCCATAACTGACCGGGCGCGGTCTCAAACTCAGGCCCGGCAGGAGTGCTCGGAGGGCGGATAGGCATTCACGGAAGTCCCGCCAGCCGGTCCGCGGGCTATTTAGGGTCCCATAACTGACCGGGCGCGGTCTCAAACTCAGGCCCGGCAGGGGTGCTCGGAGGGCGGATAGGCATTCACGGAGGTCCCGCCAGCCGGTCCGCGGGCTATTTAGGGTCCCATAACTGACCGGGCGCGGTCTCTAACCCACGCCCGGCAGGAGTGCTCGGAGGGCGGATAGGCATTCACGGAGGTCCCGCCAGCCGGTCCGCGGGCCATTCAGGGTCCCATACATGACCGGTCGCGGTCTCTAACCCACGCCCGGCGGGAGTGCTCGGAGGGCGGATAGGCATCCACGGACGTCCCGCCAGCCGGTCCGCGGGCCATTCAGGGTCCCATACATGACCGGGCGCGGTCTCGAACTCAGGCCCGGCAGGAGTGCTCGGAGGGCGGATAGGCATTCACGGAGGTACCGCCAGCAGGTCCGCGGGCCATTTAGGGTCCCATAAGTGACCGGGCGTGGTCTCGAACTCACGCCCGGCAGGAGTGCTCGGAGGGCGGATAGGCTTTCACGGTGGTACCGCCAGCCGGTCCGCGGGCCATTTAGGGTCCCATAAGTGACCGGGCGCGGTCTCTAACCCACGCCCGGGAGGAGTGCTCGGAGGGCGGACAGGCTTTCACGGAGCTCCCGCCAGCCGGTCCGCGGGCCATTTAGGGTCCCATAAGTGACCGGGCGCGGTCTCGAACTCACGCCCGGCAGGAGTGCTCGGAGGGCTGATAGGCTTTCACGGTGGTACCGCCAGCCGGTCCGCGGGCCATTTAGGGTCCCATAAGTGACCGGGCGCGGTCTCTAACTCAGGCCCGGCAGGAGTGCTCGGACGGCGGATAGGCATTCACGGAGGTACCGCCAGCCGGTCCGCGGGCCAATTAGGGTCCCATAAGTGACCGGGCGCGGTCTCTAACCCACGCCCGGCAGGAGTGCTCGGAGGGCGGACAGGCTTTCACGGAGCTCCCGCCAGCCGGTCCGCGGGCCAAATAGGGTCCCATAAGGGACCGGGGGCGGACGCTAAACCACGCACTCAACTTGGCACTCTGAAGCACCCAAGAGCGCTTTTTACTAGAAAACGTGCTCAGCTCGTCGAGAAAATGCACTCTAAGCAATACAATTAAAAATGCTTATAAAACATAAACCAAACGTTGCAGGTGGTCATTTCTTCATGCGCAGTGATAAACTCGGCACTCTGAAGCACCCAAGAGCGCTTTTTACTTTGCCAACCTAACCAGAGTGTCGGGAGAGGCACCATCCAGAAAACGTGCTCAGCTCGTCGAGAAAATGCGATTTAAGCAATAAAACTAAAAATGCTTATAAAACATAAACCAAACGTTGCAGGTGGTCATTTCTGCATGCGCAGTGATAAACTGGGCACTCTGAAGCCCCCAAGAGCACTTTTTACTATGCCAACCTAACCAGAGTGACGGGAGAGGCACCATCCAGAAAACGTGCTCAGCTCGTCGAGAAAATGCGATTTAAGCAATAAAACAAAAAATGCTTATAAAACATAAACCAAAGGTTGCAGGTGGTCATTTCTGCATGCGCAGTGATAAACCCGGCACTCTGAAGCACCCAAGAGCGCTTTTTACTAGAAATAGTGCTCAGCTCGTCGAGAAAATGCGCTCTAAGCAATACAATTAAAAATGCTCATAAAACATAAACCAAACGTTGCAGGTGGTCATTTCTTTATGTGCAGTGATAAACTCGGCACTCTGAAGCACCCAAGAGCGCTTTTTACTTTGCCAACCTAACCAGAGTGACGGGAGAGGCACCATCCAGAAAACGTGCTCAGCTCGTCGAGAAAATGCGATTTAAGCAATAAAACTAAAAATGCTTATAAAACATAAACCAAACGTTGCAGGTGGTCATTTCTGCATGCGCAGTGATAAACTGGGCACTCTGAAGCCCCCAAGAGCGCTTTTTACTATGCCAACCTAACCAGAGTGACGGGAGAGGCACCATCCAGAAAACGTGCTCAGCTCGTCGAGAAAATGCGATTTAAGCAATAAAACAAAAAATGCTTATAAAACATAAACCAAACGTTGCAGGTGGTCATTTCTGCATGCGCAGTGATAAACCCGGCACTCTGAAGCACCCAAGAGCGCTTTTTACTAGAAATAGTGCTCAGCTCGTCGAGAAAATGCGCTCTAAGCAATACAATTAAAAATCTCATAAAACATAAACCAAACGTTGCAGGTGGTCATTTCTTTATGTGCAGTGATAAACTCGGCACTCTGAAGCACCCAAGAGCGCTTTTTACTTTGCCAACCTAACCAGAGTGACGGGAGAGGCACCATCCAGAAAACGTGCTCAGCTCGTCGAGAAAATGCGATTTAAGCAATAAAATTAAAAATGCTTATAAAACATAAACCAAACGTTGCAGGTGGTCATTTCTGCATGCGCAGTGATAAACTGGGCACTCTGAAGCCCCCAAGAGCGCTTTTTACTATGCCAACCTAACCAGAGTGACGGGAGAGGCACCATCCAGAAAACGTGCTCAGCTCGTCGAGAAAATGCGATTTAAGCAATAAAACAAAAAATGCTTATAAAACATAAACCAAACGTTGCAGGTGGTCATTTCTGCATGCGCAGTGATAAACCCGGCACTCTGAAGCACCCAAGAGCGCTTTTTACTAGAAATAGTGCTCAGCTCGTCGAGAAAATGCGCTCTAAGCAATACAATTAAAAATGCTCATAAAACATAAACCAAACGTTGCAGGTGGTCATTTCTTTATGTGCAGTGATAAACTCGGCACTCTGAAGCACCCAAGAGCGCTTTTTACTTTGCCAACCTAACCAGAGTGACGGGAGAGGCACCATCCAGAAAACGTGCTCAGCTCGTCGAGAAAATGCGATTTAAGCAATAAAACTAAAAATGCTTATAAAACATAAACCAAACGTTGCAGGTGGTCATTTCTGCATGCGCAGTGATAAACTGGGCACTCTGAAGCCCCCAAGAGCGCTTTTTACTATGCCAACCTAACCAGAGTGACGGGAGAGGCACCATCCAGAAAACGTGCTCAGCTCGTCGAGAAAATGCGATTTAAGCAATAAAACAAAAAATGCTTATAAAACATAAACCAAACGTTGCAGGTGGTCATTTCTGCATGCGCAGTGATAAACCCGGCACTCTGAAGCACCCAAGAGCGCTTTTTACTAGAAATAGTGCTCAGCTCGTCGAGAAAATGCGCTCTAAGCAATACAATTAAAAATGCTCATAAAACATAAACCAAACGTTGCAGGTGGTCATTTCTTTATGTGCAGTGATAAACTCGGCACTCTGAAGCACCCAAGAGCGCTTTTTACTTTGCCAACCTAACCAGAGTGACGGGAGAGGCACCATCCAGAAAACGTGCTCAGCTCGTCGAGAAAATGCGATTTAAGCAATAAAACTAAAAATGCTTATAAAACATAAACCAAACGTTGCAGGTGGTCATTTCTGCATGCGCAGTGATAAACTGGGCACTCTGAAGCCCCCAAGAGCGCTTTTTACTATGCCAACCTAACCAGAGTGACGGGAGAGGCACCATCCAGAAAACGTGCTCAGCTCGTCGAGAAAATGCGATTTAAGCAATAAAACAAAAAATGCTTATAAAACATAAACCAAACGTTGCAGGTGGTCATTTCTGCATGCGCAGTGATAAACCCGGCACTCTGAAGCACCCAAGAGCGCTTTTTACTAGAAATAGTGCTCAGCTCGTCGAGAAAATGCGCTCTAAGCAATACAATTAAAAATGCTCATAAAACATAAACCAAACGTTGCAGGTGGTCATTTCTTTATGTGCAGTGATAAACTCGGCACTCTGAAGCACCCAAGAGCGCTTTTTACTTTGCCAACCTAACCAGAGTGACGGGAGAGGCACCATCCAGAAAACGTGCTCAGCTCGTCGAGAAAATGCGATTTAAGCAATAAAACTAAAAATGCTTATAAAACATAAACCAAACGTTGCAGGTGGTCATTTCTGCATGCGCAGTGATAAACTGGGCACTCTGAAGCCCCCAAGAGCGCTTTTTACTATGCCAACCTAACCAGAGTGACGGGAGAGGCACCATCCAGAAAACGTGCTCAGCTCGTCGAGAAAATGCGATTTAAGCAATAAAACAAAAAATGCTTATAAAACATAAACCAAACGTTGCAGGTGGTCATTTCTGCATGCGCAGTGATAAACCCGGCACTCTGAAGCACCCAAGAGCGCTTTTTACTAGAAATAGTGCTCAGCTCGTCGAGAAAATGCGCTCTAAGCAATACAATTAAAAATGCTCATAAAACATAAACCTAACGTTGCAGGTGGTCATTTCTTTATGTGCAGTGATAAACTCGGCACTCTGAAGCACCCAAGAGCGCTTTTTACTTTGCCAACCTAACCAGAGTGACGGGAGAGGCACCATCCAGAAAACGTGCTCAGCTCGTCGAGAAAATGCGATTTAAGCAATAAAACTAAAAATGCTTATAAAACATAAACCAAACGTTGCAGGTGGTCATTTCTGCATGCGCAGTGATAAACTGGGCACTCTGAAGCCCCCAAGAGCGCTTTTTACTATGCCAACCTAACCAGAGTGACGGGAGAGGCACCATCCAGAAAACGTGCTCAGCTCGTCGAGAAAATGCGATTTAAGCAATAAAACAAAAAATGCTTATAAAACATAAACCAAACGTTGCAGGTGGTCATTTCTGCATGCGCAGTGATAAACCCGGCACTCTGAAGCACCCAAGAGCGCTTTTTACTAGAAATAGTGCTCAGCTCGTCGAGAAAATGCGCTCTAAGCAATACAATTAAAAATGCTCATAAAACATAAACCAAACGTTGCAGGTGGTCATTTCTTTATGTGCAGTGATAAACTCGGCACTCTGAAGCACCCAAGAGCGCTTTTTACTTTGCCAACCTAACCAGAGTGACGGGAGAGGCACCATCCAGAAAACGTGCTCAGCTCGTCGAGAAAATGCGATTTAAGCAATAAAACAAAAAATGCTTATAAAACATAAACCAAACGTTGCAGGTGGTCATTTCTGCATGCGCAGTGATAAACTGGGCACTCTGAAGCCCCCAAGAGCACTTTTTACTATGCCAACCTAACCAGAGTGACGGGAGAGGCACCATCCAGAAAACGTGCTCAGCTCGTCGAGAAAATGCGATTTAAGCAATAAAACAAAAAATGCTTATAAAACATAAACCAAACGTTGCAGGTGGTTATTTCTGCATGCGCAGTGATAAACCCGGCACTCTGAAGCACCCAAGAGCGCTTTTTACTAGAAATAGTGCTCAGCTCGTCGAGAAAATGCGCTCTAAGCAATACAATTAAAAATGCTCATAAAACATAAACCAAACGTTGCAGGTGGTCATTTCTTTATGTGCAGTGATAAACTCGGCACTCTGAAGCACCCAAGAGCGCTTTTTACTTTGCCAACCTAACCAGAGTGACGGGAGAGGCACCATCCAGAAAACGTGCTCAGCTCGTCGAGAAAATGCGATTTAAGCAATAAAACAAAAAATGCTTATAAAACATAAACCAAACGTTGCAGGTGGTCATTTCTGCATGCGCAGTGATAAACTGGGCACTCTGAAGCCCCCAAGAGCGCTTTTTACTATGCCAACCTAACCAGAGTGACGGGAGAGGCACCATCCAGAAAACGTGCTCAGCTCGTCGAGAAAATGCGATTTAAGCAATAAAACAAAAAATGCTTATAAAACATAAACCAAATGTTGCAGGTGGTCATTTCTGCATGCGCCGTGATAAACCCGGCACTCTGAAGCACCCAAGAGCGCTTTTTACTAGAAATAGTGCTCAGCTCGTCGAGAAAATGCGCTCTAAGCAATACAATTAAAAATGCTCATAAAACATAAACCAAACGTTGCAGGTGGTCATTTCTTTATGTGCAGTGATAAACTCGGCACTCTGAAGCACCCAAGAGCGCTTTTTACTTTGCCAACCTAACCAGAGTGACGGGAGAGGCACCATCCAGAAAACGTGCTCAGCTCGTCGAGAAAAAGCGATTTAAGCAATAAAACTAAAAATGCTTATAAAACATAAACCAAACGTTGCAGGTTGTCATTTCTTCATGCGCAGTGATAAACCCGGCACTCTGAAGCACCCAAGAGCGCTTTTTACTAGAAATAGTGCTCAGCTCGTCGAGAAAATGCGCTCTAAGCAATACAATTAAAAATGCTCATAAAACATAAACCTAACGTTGCAGGTGGTCATTTCTTTATGTGCAGTGATAAACTCGGCACTCTGAAGCACCCAAGAGCGCTTTTTACTTTGCCAACCTAACCAGAGTGACGGGAGAGGCACCATCCAGAAAACGTGCTCAGCTCGTCGAGAAAATGCGATTTAAGCAATAAAACTAAAAATGCTTATAAAACATAAACCAAACGTTGCAGGTGGTCATTTCTGCATGCGCAGTGATAAACTGGGCACTCTGAAGCCCCCAAGAGCGCTTTTTACTATGCCAACCTAACCAGAGTGACGGGAGAGGCACCATCCAGAAAACGTGCTCAGCTCGTCGAGAAAATGCGATTTAAGCAATAAAACAAAAAATGCTTATAAAACATAAACCAAACGTTGCAGGTGGTCATTTCTGCATGCGCAGTGATAAACCCGGCACTCTGAAGCACCCAAGAGCGCTTTTTACTAGAAATAGTGCTCAGCTCGTCGAGAAAATGCGCTCTAAGCAATACAATTAAAAATGCTCATAAAACATAAACCAAACGTTGCAGGTGGTCATTTCTTTATGTGCAGTGATAAACTCGGCACTCTGAAGCACCCAAGAGCGCTTTTTACTTTGCCAACCTAACCAGAGTGACGGGAGAGGCACCATCCAGAAAACGTGCTCAGCTCGTCGAGAAAATGCGATTTAAGCAATAAAACAAAAAATGCTTATAAAACATAAACCAAACGTTGCAGGTGGTCATTTCTGCATGCGCAGTGATAAACTGGGCACTCTGAAGCCCCCAAGAGCACTTTTTACTATGCCAACCTAACCAGAGTGACGGGAGAGGCACCATCCAGAAAACGTGCTCAGCTCGTCGAGAAAATGCGATTTAAGCAATAAAACAAAAAATGCTTATAAAACATAAACCAAACGTTGCAGGTGGTTATTTCTGCATGCGCAGTGATAAACCCGGCACTCTGAAGCACCCAAGAGCGCTTTTTACTAGAAATAGTGCTCAGCTCGTCGAGAAAATGCGCTCTAAGCAATACAATTAAAAATGCTCATAAAACATAAACCAAACGTTGCAGGTGGTCATTTCTTTATGTGCAGTGATAAACTCGGCACTCTGAAGCACCCAAGAGCGCTTTTTACTTTGCCAACCTAACCAGAGTGACGGGAGAGGCACCATCCAGAAAACGTGCTCAGCTCGTCGAGAAAATGCGATTTAAGCAATAAAACAAAAAATGCTTATAAAACATAAACCAAACGTTGCAGGTGGTCATTTCTGCATGCGCAGTGATAAACTGGGCACTCTGAAGCCCCCAAGAGCGCTTTTTACTATGCCAACCTAACCAGAGTGACGGGAGAGGCACCATCCAGAAAACGTGCTCAGCTCGTCGAGAAAATGCGATTTAAGCAATAAAACAAAAAATGCTTATAAAACATAAACCAAACGTTGCAGGTGGTCATTTCTGCATGCGCCGTGATAAACCCGGCACTCTGAAGCACCCAAGAGCGCTTTTTACTAGAAATAGTGCTCAGCTCGTCGAGAAAATGCGCTCTAAGCAATACAATTAAAAATGCTCATAAAACATAAACCAAACGTTGCAGGTGGTCATTTCTTTATGTGCAGTGATAAACTCGGCACTCTGAAGCACCCAAGAGCGCTTTTTACTTTGCCAACCTAACCAGAGTGACGGGAGAGGCACCATCCAGAAAACGTGCTCAGCTCGTCGAGAAAATGCGATTTAAGCAATAAAACTAAAAATGCTTATAAAACATAAACCAAACGTTGCAGGTTGTCATTTCTTCATGCGCAGTGATAAACTCCGCACTCTGAAGGACCCAAGAGCGCTTTTTACTATGCCAACTTAACCACAGTGACGTGAGGCGACCGGGCGCGGACGCTAACTCACGCCCGGCAAGAGCGCTCGGAAGGCGGATAGGCTTTCACGGATGCCCCGTCAGCAGGTCCGCGGGCCATTTAGGGTCCCATAAGTGACCGTGCGCGGTCTCTAACTCACGACCGGCAGGAGTGCTCGGAGGGCGGATAGGCTTTCACGGAGGTACCGCCAGCCGGTCCGCGGGCTATTTAGGGTCCCATAACTGACCGGGCGCGGTCTCAAACCCACGCCCGGCAGGAGTGCTCGGAGGGCGGATAGGCATTCACGGAAGTCCCGCCAGCCGGTCCGCGGGCTATTTAGGGTCCAATAACTGACCGGGCGCGGTCTCAAACTCAGGCCCGGCAGGAGTGCTCGGAGGGCGGATAGGCATTCACGGAAGTCCCGCCAGCCGGTCCGCGGGCTATTTAGGGTCCCATAACTGACCGGGCGCGGTCTCAAACTCAGGCCCGGCAGGAGTGCTCGGAGGGCGGATAGGCATTCACGGAGGTCCCGCCAGCCGGTCCGCGGGCTATTTAGGGTCCCATAACTGACCGGGCGCGGTCTCTAACCCACGCCCGGCAGGAGTGCTCGGAGGGCGGATAGGCATTCACGGAGGTCCCGCCAGCCGGTCCGCGGGCCATTCAGGGTCCCATACATGACCGGGCGCGGTCTCGAACTCAGGCCCGGCAGGAGTGCTCGGAGGGCGGATAGGCATTCACGGAGGTACCGCCAGGAGGTCCGCGGGCCATTTAGGGTCCCATAAGTGACCGGGCGCGGTCTCGAACTCACGCCCGGCAGGAGTGCTCGGAGGGCGGATAGGCTTTCACGGTGGTACCGCCAGCAGGTCCGCGGGCCATTTAGGGTCCCATAAGTGACCGGGCGCGGTCTCTAACCCACGCCCGGCAGGAGTGCTCGGAGGGCGGACAGGCTTTCACGGAGCTCCCGCCAGCCGGTCCGCGGGCCATTTAGGGTCCCATAAGTGACCGGGCGCGGTCTCGAACTCACGCCCGGCAGGAGTGCTCGGAGGGCGGATAGGCTTTCACGATGGTACCGCCAGCCGGTCCGCGGGCCATTTAGGGTCCCATAAGTGACCGGGCGCGGTCTCTAACTCAGGCCCGGCAGGAGTGCTCGGACGGCGGATAGGCATTCACGGAGGTACCGCCAGCCGGTCCGCGGGCCAATTAGGGTCCCATAAGTGACCGGGCGCGGTCTCTAACCCACGCCCGGCAGGACTGCTCGGAGGGCGGACAGGCTTTCACGGAGCTCCCGCCAGCCGGTCCGCGGGCCAAATAGGGTCCCATAAGGGACCGGGGGCGGACGCTAAACCACGCACTCAACTTGGCACTCTGAAGCACCCAAGAGCGCTTTTTACTAGAAAACGTGCTCAGCTCGTCGAGAAAATGCACTCTAAGCAATACAATTAAAAATGCTTATAAAACATAAACCAAACGTTGCAGGTGGTCATTTCTTCATGCGCAGTGATAAACTCGGCACTCTGAAGCACCCAAGAGCGCTTTTTACTTTGCCAACCTAACCAGAGTGACGGGAGAGGCACCATCCAGAAAACGTGCTCAGCTCGTCGAGAAAATGCGATTTAAGCAATAAAACAAAAAATGCTTATAAAACATAAACCAAACGTTGCAGGTGGTCATTTCTGCATGCGCAGTGATAAACCCGGCACTCTGAAGCACCCAAGAGCGCTTTTTACTAGAAATAGTGCTCAGCTCGTCGAGAAAATGCGCTCTCAGCAATACAATTAAAAATGCTCATAAAACATAAACCAAACGTTGCAGGTGGTCATTTCTTTATGTGCAGTGATAAACTCGGCACTCTGAAGCACCCAAGAGCGCTTTTTACTTTGCCAACCTAACCAGAGTGACGGGAGAGGCACCACCCAGAAAACGTGCTCAGCTCGTCGAGAAAATGCAATTTAAGCAATAAAACTAAAAATGCTTATAAAACATAAACCAAACGTTGCAGGTGGTCATTTCTGCATGCGCAGTGATAAACTGGGCACTCTGAAGCCCCCAAGAGCGCTTTTTACTATGCCAACCTAACCAGAGTGACGGGAGAGGCACCATCCAGAAAACGTGCTCAGCTCGTCGAGAAAATGCGATTTAAGCAATAAAACAAAAAATGCTTATAAAACATAAACCAAACGTTGCAGGTGGTCATTTCTGCATGCGCAGTGATAAACCCGGCACTCTGAAGCACCCAAGAGCGCTTTTTACTTTGCCAACCTAACCAGAGTGATGGGAGAGGCACCATCCAGAAAACGTGCTCAGCTCGTCGAGAAAATGCGATTTAAGCAATAAAACTAAAAATGCTTATAAAACATAAACCAAACGTTGCAGGTGGTCATTTCTGCATGCGCAGTGATAAACTGGGCACTCTGAAGCCCCCAAGAGCGCTTTTTACTATGCCAACCTAACCAGAGTGACGGGAGAGGCACCATCCAGAAAACGTGCTCAGCTCGTCGAGAAAATGCGATTTAAGCAATAAAACTAAAAATGCTTATAAAACATAAACCAAACGTTGCAGGTTGTCATTTCTTCATGCGCAGTGATAAACTCCGCACTCTGAAGGACCCAAGAGCGCTTTTTACTATGCCAACTTAACCACAGTGACGTGAGGCGACCGGGCGCGGACACTAACTAACGCCCGGCAAGAGCGCTCGGAAGGCGGATAGGCTTTCACGGAAGCTCCGCCAGCTGGTCCGCGGGCCATTTA